>NW_006921748.1:4229462-4231093 GCF_000298275.1 Orycteropus afer afer
CAAAGAATACCAGAAAGATGTTTACTTGTGTGCTATTGATTATGCAAAAGCTTTTGATTGTATGGATCATAACATATTATGGATAACATTGAGAAGAATGGGAATTCCAGAAAACTTGGTTATACACATGTGGAACCCATACATAGATCAGGAGACTATTGTTTGAACAGAACCAGGTTATACTACATGCTTCAAAATCAGGAAGGGAGTGCATCAGGGTTGTATCCTTTCAGCATACTTATTCAATCTGTATGCTGAACAAATAATCCAAAAAGCTGGATTATATGAAGAAGAACATGGCATCAGGATTGGAGGAAGAGTCATTAACAACCTGTGATATGCAAATGACACAACTTTGCTTGCTGAAAATGAGGATGACTTGAAACACTTGCTGATGAAGATTAGAGACTATAATCGAGTATGGATCACTCCTCAATATTAAGAAAATTAAAATCCTCACAACTGGTCCAATAAACAGCTTTATGATGAACAGAGAAAAGGTTGAAGTTGTCAAGGACTTCATATTACTTGGTTCTACAATCAGCACCAATGGAAGAAACAATCAAGACATCAGATGACATATTGCATTGGACAAATCTTATGCAAAAGACCTCTTTCAAGTGATGAAGAGCAAAGATGTCTCCCTGAAGACTAAGGTGGGCCTAAATCAAGCCATGATATTTTCAATTGCCTCTTATGCATGTGAGAGCTGGACAATGAATAAGGAAGACCTAAGAAGAGCTGATGCTTTTGAGTTCTGGTGTTGGAGAGGAATGCTAAGAGTACCATGGACTGCTAAAAGGACTAACAGATCTGTCCTGGAAGAAGTGTAGCCAGAATGCTCCTTGGAAGCAAGAATAGCCAGACTTCATCTCACCTACTTTGGTCATGTTGTCAGGAGGAACCATTCTCTGGAGAAGGATATCATACTTGGTAAAGTGGAGGGTCAACAAAGAAGGAGAAGGCCCTCAACAACTTGGACTGATGCAGTGGCTGTAACAATGGACTTAGGTATATAGCAAAGATCATAACGTTGGCACAGGACATGGCAGTGTTTCATGCTGCTGTGCATAGGGTTGCTATGAGTCAGAGATGACTCAATGGAACCTAACAACAACACTGCTTTTTAGTCATCCATTCAAAAATGTTTGTTAACAACCTGGTGTCACAATTGTTAAGCACTCAGCTGCTAACCAAAAGGTCAGTAGTTTAAACCTACCTGCTGCTCTGTAGAAGAAAGATGAGGCATTCTGCTTCCATAAATGTACAACCTTGGTAACCCTATGAGACAGTTCTACTCTATCCTGTAGGGTCACTATGGGTTGGAATAAACTCAAAGACAATGAGTTTTAGTTTACGCTCTATATGCCTCCCAAGCGCAATCAGATACATAAGATACATTAGTTCATCTGAACTATCAAATATGCCATAGTTGTTGTTGTTGTTATGTGCTGTTGAGTCAGACCCAACTCATAGCAACACCTCCTTGGGTTTCTGAGGCAGTATCACTACGGAAGTAGATTGCCCCATCTTCCTTCGAGGAGTGGCTGGTGAGTATGAACCACCAGCCTTCTGGTTAGCAGTCAAGTGCCTTAGGCACTATGCTACCAGAGCTCCCTGGTTAATTTAAA
>NW_006921748.1:4231323-4232381 GCF_000298275.1 Orycteropus afer afer
TGCAGGAAAAACAGTAGGCAAGGAACATGGGAAAAATGATTTAGTATATATTCCCAAAGCAAAATAAACTCTAAACTCAGTTTGGTCAAGAATCCTCCTATTTGTCTATTCATCCATCCATCCATCCATCCAACATTTTGGGCAATATCTCACTATATTGTAAGCACTAAACCAGGAATTGCATAAGTAGCTAAAGAAACAAGAAATTAGAGGAGAAAACTGGACACCAAAGCAGGAATCCAGGTAATTTTGAAGCTGTTGTTTTTGTTATGTTCCATTGAGTCAGACCCGACTCATAGCGACCTCTCCTTGGGTTTCCAAGGCAGTATCACTACGGAAGTAAATTGCCCCATCTTCCTTCTGAGGAGTGGCTGATGGGTTTGAACCACCAGCTTTGTGGTTAGCAGTCAAGTAACTTTTAATTTCCAAAGAATAAACCCATTACCACAAGACCTTGCCAATAATAGGATGTGTGTCAAAAGATGCTAAGCACCATGTTTGCTCCTTTATGTGCATTAACCCATTTAACCCTCACAGAATGTGAGATGATGTTATATTATACAAAGAAGAAACTTGATGATCAAGTAAATTAAGTAACTTGACCAGGGTGATTCAACTTGTAAGGGACAGAACATGAGTACTGACTCCAGAACCTAAGGTCTTTCTAGTATTCATGCTGGTAACAAGATTCTCTCCATGTGTCAGAGCAGGCAAAGCCCAGGTAAAAATTTACATGAATCAAACTGAAGTTCAAGACAGAGTCTGTAATCCCAGATGGTAGACAGAATACTATGCAGCAAAAAAATGAAGTCAATATCTTACGGATTGCCTAGCATAGCAACACACCAAAAACCAGGAGCTCTGGTGGCATAGTGCCTAAGGCATTTGACTGCTAACCAAAAGGCCGGTGGTTCAAACCCACCAGTCATTCCTCAGAAGAAGACTGGGCAATCTACTTCCATAGAGATACTGCCTCGGAAACCGAAGGAGGGGTTGTTATGAGTCAGAGCCCACTCGAGGGCAGTGAGTTTTTGACCAGATGGTCAGCTAAGAGCACT
>NW_006921748.1:4233561-4284625 GCF_000298275.1 Orycteropus afer afer
GAAATTCATTATGAGTACATGTGGCAACAATCAAACCCTTACATTCTCACTAGAAGTTGAGATTTTCTTATTGGAAATGTCTTGTAATATTAAAAGGGAGAAGTTCATTTTCCCTCCCAAATTTGAAATAATGCCTCTTCAAACTCACATCCAATGAGTAAATTCAAACTTACTTTATCTCATTTGCTGGATGCAACAAACATTACTTTGATTTGATAACTCTTAATTAGGAGAGCAGACATCAGTGATACAGACAAACCATTGGGTTGAGAATGGAAATATCAACATAGGCACAATCTCCTAATTTTCTCATCTTTGATGTACATTAGTTGGTTAATGGACTTGAGCAGGGATATCTACACAGACAAAACAAAGTGGATAATTGAGCAATTATCTGATGGATTTAAACACTAAAGAAAGTGACTTTTGATAATTAAGATTTTGTTCTAAACTGCTGGAGCATCTTTTTTGGGGGAAAATGTCATGGAGGCAGGAATAGAATTAGATGTTTGGATCTGCTTTTTCCCATTGCATTTTAGAGTAGTCCAAGGCGTTCTGGTGATGCAGTGCTTAAGTCATGTAACTGCTAACCAGAAGGTTGGTAGTTCAAACCCACCAGTCACTCGGCAGAAGGAAGATAAGGTAATCTACTTCCATAAAGATTTACCACTTCAAAAACTCAATGGGGGGTTGGCAATGAGTCAGAATCCACTCAATGGCAGTAAGTTTGGTTTAAAGAGGTCTGGTAGGGCTGAGAAAGGGACCCAAACTTTGGGCTGTGAGCTTATAGGTTAAGCTCCATTAGGAATGTTCTACCACTACCACCACTGGGAGCCAGGATACAAGGAGAAATAAGACATGGCACAATATTGGCATCTGTTCTTTTCTAGCAGCTTGGTGCTCATGATTCAAGAGCTACAGGTGCCATCAGAGGTCCAAACTTTGTGTTTGCAGTGATGTGATGTAGCACATTAGTGTCAGGATAACCAATTTATTCTGCCCAAGTTGGGGCAGCATCAACTTCTCCCAAGCATGATGGATGATAGGTGGGTGGCTGTAATCCAAGCCTTGCCATATGGGATCTTTGAAGGCAGCCAACTGCTTTACAAGATACTAGGCTTCACAGATTAACTTTTTTTTCTTATCAATATTATTATCCATGTTTAGTAGATGAGAAAATTCAGGCACAGAGAGATTGAATAGCCAGTCCAAAGATATACACCAAAGAACTGGCAGAATGAGGGCCAGAACCCAGGTCTGTCTGAATCCAAAATCACTACATTCAAATTATTTCATGTCCCTAAACAAAATTTCCCATTAAAATAAAAACAAATTATATGGTTTAATTTAATATTTTTCCCAGTGACATTTTTATTATAATATGGAGTAAGGAGGTAAGTATAATACAGTAGGCATTCCCTAATCGTACATAGAGATTATAGGCACAAGTGGCCCACCAGATCAGAATGTCTCAGGCTGATTGTCCCTCTGAACTCAAAATGAGAAGGAAGACTTAAAACTAGATACAGAGTTGATGGATTATGTCACTGTGGTAGTTAAGATTGTGTGTCATCTTGGCTGGGCCTGGTTAAGTGGCTGGGCACCTGTGTGTAGTATTTCCTATGATGAGACTGCTAATCAACTCCATGGTATAATCTACTGCGAGCCACTGAGCAGCTGCCTTAGGGATGTGGTCTGCTTTCTGTATACAAAGAGAAGCCTTGGGAATGGTCTCTAGCCTTTTGGCACTCTCAAACCCTGCATGTAGCCAAGCTGTTTTTCAACAGCCTGCCATGCCCTGCCAATCTTGGGACTTCATCTGGACTTGAATGAGTGGCCTGCCATGTTGGTTGGTAGCACTGGGACAGTGCCTATTTACTTGTCAACCTTGGGCTTGTCAGTCTTAGCAGCCAGCAGCTGTCTGAGTGAAGAAAAGCCTCCAGCTTCAGTGGGCCAGGAGCAGGAGGCAGAGCTGAAGCCCAAAGTTGAGGGGCTTTCACCCAACCCCTAGAGAATGGCACTTCGAACTCAGACTTAAAGCCTCCAAACTATAAGAGAATAAATTCCTGTTTGTTAAAGCCATCCCATTTGTGGTATATTCTTGTCACAGCAGCATTAGGTAACCAAAACAGTCACTTTCTTGCACACGACAACTACTTAAATTATTCAAGTAAACACGATCATATGAACACATTATTTCAAATATTCCAAACAGATCAAAGGATAAATTTGAATCACGGATTTGTCAAAACAGAATGCATATTGGCAATTATTTTTGATTGAACCTTAGACCTAAAGAGAAAGTTTAAATTTCCCATTCACAAAGCAGTTTACAGAGATGTACAAGTCTATGGATGTTGCCTGCATCGACACAGCCAAGATTTCCAGAATTTTATATCTCTTTCTAAAAAAATCAGCCACAAACTAAATGAAAAAAAAAAAAAAGTCATAATGCAAGATGTTGCATTTCTGCAAACACCTAACAAAGACATTATATCAGTAACTAATTAAACCAAAACCAAACTCACTGCCATCCAGTCAGATCTGACTCATAACTACCCCTCCTTGTGTTCCCGAGGTGGTATCACTACGGAAGTAGATTGCCCAATCTTTCTTCTAAGGAGTGGCTGGTGGGTTTGAACCTCCAGCCTTCTGGTTAGCAGTCAAAATGCCTTAGGCACTATGCTACCAGAGGAACTATATACCAAAAGCAGGAGAAGTGGTTAACAGAAAATATTAATTCCAGAAAGAAGTTTACTGTCTTCTAGGACTCTCAGGGAGAAAAAGCTGCTCAAAGTGGATCCATCTAAATGTCTAGCATCAAGTATTTCAAAGCACAAAATAGTTTGTCCTAAACTAAGAAAAGAAGGGCTTGGGATGATTACACTAACTTACATATTTTCATGTGAAGGGGAGGTGGTAAAGGACTTTCACATTAGGAGATGTTTTCCAAGGACAGTTCTTAAATCTTCTCATTTGAAAAATATAGACAATTCAAAAAATTCAAACATGTTGACTTGAAAAGCAAAGCAAGAAGTGAATCATACACAAAATTCAAGAATGAAAGGGAATTATGTCATATAAAATATCAAGTGTCAGTACCAGGACAGTAGTCTGGGCAAGAATACTGTGAAAAATTGCCTGGTTTAAATAGCAATTAAGGATTTAATGGGGGAAAGTAATCAGGAATATGGGTGATCTAACCAGTAAAAGTGCATTAAGTGGGTAATACAGTACTCAAATATGTCCTGTGAATATTCATGAGTTGATCTTATTGTGACTTATCTACATGGTGACATTTTCCAATAGGAAAACATTTGACTAAAAGAAAACAGCTCTTAAGCTTCTGAACATTATAAAATTCATATTGTAAAGAAAGTAAAATGAAGTGTTATGAGCAAATGATGGACAGTTTGATAAAATGTTGGAGACTAGGGACTGTCCAATTTAAAATGGTGATTTACTGCTTCAGGAAAATCCATGTAATTTGATATGTTCCTCTTAGAAAATAGAAAACAGAGGAAAAGCAATTGATTAAAAAAGATAGAAATAGCTTCATGGCCTGACTCTCAAATGTTTTTGCATATGCTTATTCACTTGAGATAATTGCTTTCATTAAAAATGGAAACGGGCTATAAAGAAGTTTGAGATAAGAAGAAAGTACATGTTCAAATTAAGAGAAGTCTGCTCTTTTGCTCTTGTGCAGGTACCTGGAGGGAAACAAACAAACAACAGTAACAGTGACAACAGCCACAGGAGAAGCAACAAGAGGCCGTTCAGGAAACAAAGGATCAACTGAGGAAAATTACATAATTTCAGAGCCTCCAGTGGATAATGAAATCAGGAGAACTGAAATGTGTATGTGCAGGTGAAATGTTCGCTACACTTAACTCATGAAAATAACCTACGGAGAAAATGCATCAAGTTTGACCTGAATTAACCACACAGGCTATGGAAGGCTGTATCTGCTTAACACTAAATGGTGTGAGAAGATTAAACCAGTCTGGTGGCCACTGAGTCGATTCTGACTCATGATGACCCCCTGTGTGCTGGAGTCAAACTGTGCTCCATAGGGTTTTCTAATATCTGATTTTTCAAAAATAGGTCACCAAGTCTTTCATCCAAGCTACCCTTGGAGGTACTCCAACCACAAACCTTTCTATTAGCAGCCAGTGAGTTAACCATTTGGATTAGTTTGTTACCACAGACCTTCCTCATATACATACTGTACATGTATTTTTTGTTATTCTTTTCTTTTTTTTTTTTTTTGATTTTAGCCCAAATCATGACAGTCAGCCAAACTGAATGGCTTTCCCAGAAATTTTTTTTTTTTCTTTTTTTTCTTTAGAAGACCGCTGATCATGGTTTCTGGATCTGTACAAGGGTGGTCCCCCTGCTTTTGTGACATTCACAAGCCCATCATCTCTGAAGCAGAGGTGCTAATGACCACTTCCAGCCAACTTTCCTTTCTCTTTTTGGCATCACACCATGAATATGTTTTGCATCCAAGATTTCAATGAAGAAATACATTTCCAGCTATTAATAGAAAAATAAATAAATAAATCTTGAACATAGCCTATAAAACTTCGCCCTCTTAAGCTACCAAAATAAAGTCCAATTTTTTCCTATTCAAATTAATTGAATTTTGGGTTCAGTTCATGTTACGTGCCCTGTCATGAGAAGAAGAAAATGTACCTCTCCTTGCCCCCTCCTTTTTACACATAACTTTGAAATCTACAGACCTCTAAATTTAATGTGAAGATGAATTTAACTTAAAGGTATTGAAACTTAACAAGAACTCCAAACATTTCCATCAAAAGTAAAATTCTTGGTCGGTTTGCTTCCTGGGGAAAAAAAAAAGTACATGATCACTAGGGAGATGGATACTTATAATTAATACACCCTGTGAATGTCAGCTTCAGCATAACTTTTCCCTCCACACTTGTCATAGTGTCGCATTCATCCTTGAGGGATCCATCAATTCACACAGAAGCATCAGGAGGCCAGAAGGAAAGTTTGTCTTCATTTCTACCTTTTTCCCAAGGTTAACCACCTTCAGATCACATTCAAACTCAAATAAGGAACACAAGTTTTTTTCCCAGGGTTTTAGTTCTGAAATGTAAAAAGAAAAGAAAGAAAAATTAAGCTGAAAATGAGTGTGTGATGCATATTCATGAAGGTCAAAGTAAAATTTAAGCTATTGCTATGTTGGTGACCTTGAGCTGTATCAATTTATTGACCTTGATCTGCATAGAATCTGAGGAATGCACACCACAGATACTGTATACCTGACAATGTAATGATACACATACACATTTCTACTGCTAAAATAACTGCAAATATGGAGTCAGAAAATTATAAATGTGTTGATTAGACAAACAAAAACAATTGTCCATGTGGCTACACTAAAGACCTCAGCCTAAAGGGCAGTGGTCCATTCTTCTGATCACAATAGGCAAAAGCAAAACAAAAGCTGAAGAATTTAATCTTCTCCTTGCTGTGTGTTCCTCTTTTACTCAAGCATTAAACCAATCTTTCCTTAATCTGGATTTGCATATAGCATTAAAAATCCTTTTGTATTATTTTTTAAAATTTTATTCTTTACAAGTTCAAATTAGCCTGGGATTTAGTTCTACTGAAATCTTATGTTTTTTATTTTTTTAATTTCATGGTTCTCTATTGCATTTGTTCTGAGTCATGTGTTCCTTCTTTCTTCCAACCTTTTCATCTTTGACCTCATGTGATTTTTTAAAAAATATATTTATTTTATTGTTGTTGTTGAGAATACACACAGGAAAACACACCAATTCCACATTTTCTACATGTACCATTTGTTGTTGTTGTTATGTGCCGTCGAGTCGGACCCGACTCATAGAGACCCCTCCTTGGGTTTCCAAGGAGGTATCACTATGGAAGTAGATTGCCCAACCTTCCTTCCGAGGAGTGGCTGGTGGGTTTGAACCGCCAGCCTTCTGGTTAGCAGTCAAGTGCCTTAGGCACTACAATACCAGAGCTCCTACATGTACCACTTAGTGATATTGATTACATTCTTCGAGTTATGCAATCATTGCCACACTCCTTTTCTGAGTTGTTCCTCCCCCATTAACATAGATTCACTGACCACTAAGGTTTCTATCCATTCTTTTCAGTTTCTGTTGTCAAGTTGATCCTATATAGATAGTTCTCAAAAGAATATAATGCTCATTTGAAAACCAGAACTGCTGTATTTTCTTTAAACGACTCTTCGTGCTCAGACTGTATAATCTGTACCTTAGTTTTCATATTCTCCCATCTCCTCTTTAACCACATGACACCTCAGTCATAATCTACTGGTTTCTTCAGTTCACAGTATCATGACACTCTTCTGTTTTTTGTTTTGTTTTGTTTTTCCCCTCTTCTTCTTATTCCTTTTCTGTACCATTCATTAACTCTGCTTCCTTCTATTCTTGCTGCTCCACAACCAGCAACAACTATAGCTGTTCTTCCTGGATCTCTCCTTCTCTTCCTTTCATATTTTCCCTATCTTTCTTGGTCCTATTATCCAATGCCATTTCAGTCCAGGTGTCCTAACAGCAACTTAAATCCATATATCCCAAACCTACTTCACCAACCTTCTGTCCAAACTAGCCCCCTTTCTTCACAACACAGTTCTCTTGTAACTAGCATGAAATATTCTAAAAGTCTGCTACAAATATGGACAGAGAAGACCAAGGAAGGCTCCAATGTGTCATTGGAGCAAGAAGTCTAAAATTTGATTCTCAAGGTTCTCATCTCCTCCTGAATAGTTAAAAACAAAACAAAAAAAAAACCCTAGGAGTATTTGTAGTGCAGAAAGAGGGTCATCACAGCTTCCAATCCCAAATGGAGTCTAATAAGGACTCTTGCCAACATTATTGATCTTTTTCTTTTGCTGTATAGTAAACCTAAAGCTGAGTGTCCTCAGATAAGTACTTGCTGTGGGCCCAGTAAGGGACAGAGAAAGACGTCGCAGTGCATATTCTCTAAGAGAGAATGACACCATGCCTAGGGTCCTTCTCCCACATTTAACACCCCAGGAATTCAGATGCACTATCAGTTGTGGGTGAGGAGTGTGTGTGTACTTAATAATCACCCTCAGGTAATTCTAATGTACTTTTACCTTCTTCTTGCTCTGACATATTAGGCACTTCTACTCTAGTACTTTCTTTCTTCCCTCTTTATTAGAAATTTCAGGATGCTGTGATCACCACTCGTCTGTCAGTTTGTCATTCTGTGGTGGCTTATGTGTTGCTGCGATGTTGGAAGATATGCCTCTGGTATATCTAATGCCAGTAGGGTCACCAGTGATACAGGTTTAATTGGAGCTCCCAGACTAATGTAGAATAAGAAGA
Organism: Orycteropus afer afer; assembly: GCF_000298275.1. Taxonomy (NCBI): domain Eukaryota; kingdom Metazoa; phylum Chordata; class Mammalia; order Tubulidentata; family Orycteropodidae; genus Orycteropus; species Orycteropus afer. Next base: position 4,240,932 of record NW_006921748.1, read on the forward strand.
AAGACCCAGTGATCTACATCTTAAAAAAGTTGGCCAGTGAAAACCTTATGAATATCAGCAGAACATTGTCTGATCTAATGCCAGAAGATGGAGCCCTTCATATGGGAAGGCATTCAAAACACAGTCAGAGAAGAGCTGCCTTCTCAAAACAGGGTCAATCTTAAGGACATGGATGGGGTAAAGCTTTTGAGACCTTCATTTGTTGATAGGGCACAGTTGAAAATGATAATAGCTACAAACATCCATTAATAATTGGAATATGGAATGTACAAAATATGAATCTAGAAAAATTGGAAGCTGTCAAAAATGAAATGGAATGTTGGAAGATCAATAACCTAGGGATTAGTGAACTGAGATGGACTGGTGTTGGTTATTTTGAAGTGGACAATTATATGGTCTACTAAGACAGAAATATACATTGAAAAGAAACAACAGCATATATATTGCCAAAAAGAACATGTCAAGATATGTACTGAAGTACAGTCCTGTCAATGATAGGAAAATAACCAAATGCCTACAAGGAAGACAAGTTAATACAACTATTGTTCAACTTTATACCTCAACTGCTAATGTCAAAGATGAAGAGATTGAAGATTTTTACCAACTTCTACAGTCTGAAATTGATCAAACATTCAATCAAGATGCACTGGTAATTACTTGTGATTGGAATATAAAAGTTGGAAGAAGGATTACTAGTTGCAAAATATGGCCTTGGTTGCAGAAACAATGCCAGAGATCACATGATAGAATTTTGTGAGACCAGTGACTTATTATTGGAAACATTTTTCCTCCAACAACACAGTTACTCTATAAGTGTATGGAATAGACAGGAATCAAATCAACTAAATCTGTGGAAAGAGACAATAGAGAAGCTCACTATCACCAGTCAGTACAAGGCCAGTGATTAACCACTGACCATGGAGCAGGCCATCGAATAATCACATGCAAGTCCAGGTTTACACTGAAGAAAATGAAAACAAGGCTATGAAAGCCAAAATACAACCTTGATTTTATCCCACCTAAATTTACACATCATTCTGTAAACTGATGATGGAAGACCAGATGAGTTATGAAGTAGTATCAAGCATATCATATATAAAGAAAGCAAAACATTATTATGAAGACAAGCAAGAAAGAAAAGACTGAAATGTACATCATCAGAGACTGAAACTTGCTTTTGTATGTAGAGTAGCTGAAGCATATGGAAGAAATGATGAAGTAAAAGAGCTAAACAAAAGATTTTAAAGGGCAGTTGTAGAAGACCAAATAAAATATTATAATGAAATGTGCAAAGACCTGTAGTTGGAAAAATAAAGGAAAGAACATTCTCAGTATTTTTCAAGCTGGAAGAACTACAGAAAAATAAAATCAAGCCTTGAGTTGCAATACTGACAGTCTCTATAGATAAAATATTGAACTAGGCAGGGTCATAAAAACAAGATGGAAGGAACAAACAGTGTCACTGTGCCAAAAAGAATTGTTTGATGTTCATCCCTTTCAGAAGAAGTATATGAAAGGGTAGTGAAGGAAGAAGTTCAAGCTGCACTGAGGAACCATGAATAACAAGGGTCCACAAACTAATGGAATATCCGTTGAGATATTTCAACAAACAGTTGCAATACTGGAAGCATTTACTCATCTATGTCAAGAAAATTGGAAGACGGTTACCTGACCAACTGACTGGAAGAGATTCATATATGTGCCCATTCCAAGAAAGGTGACCTAAGAGAATGCAGAAACTATTGAACAATATCATTAGTATCACATGGATGTAAACTTTTGATGAAGATAGCTCAAAAACAATTGCAGCAGTACATTGACAGAGAACTATCAGAAATTCAAACTGATTCAAAAGAGGATTTAAAATGAGGTATTATCATTCCTGATATCAGATGAATCTTGGCTGAAAGCAGAGAATACCAGAAAGATGTGTACCTATGTTGTATTGAGTATAAAAGGCATTCGACTGTGTGGATCATATTATGTTATGGATAACACTTGAATAATGGGAATTCCAGAGCACCCAAATGTACTTTAAGGAGCTATTGTGGCACAGTCTAAAGCATTCAGCAGCTAACCAAAAGATTGGTGGCTCAAACCCACCAGCCACTCTATGGAAGAAAGATAAGGCAGTCTGCTTCCATAAAGATTAATAGTCTTAGAAACCCTATGAGGCAGTTCTACTTTGTGCTGTAGGATTACAGTGAATCAGAATCAATTAAATAGAACACTGATGTTGTCAAGCATTTCATTTTACTTGGATGCACAATCAACACCCATGGAAGCAGCTGTCAAGAAATCAAATGACATATTGCATGGGTAAATCTACTGCAAAAGACATCTTTAAAGTGTTAAAAAGCAAAGATGTCACTTTGAGAACTAAGGTGTGCCTGACCCAAGTGATGGTAATTTCAATCACCTCATATGCATGCAAAAGCTGGACAATGAATGAAAAAGACTGAAGAAGAATTGATGCTTTTGAATTATGGTGTTGGCAAAGAATATTGAATATACCTTGGACTGCCAGAAGAATAAACAAATCTGTCTCAGCAGAAGTACATTTAGAATGCTCCTTAGAAAGGAGGATAGTGAGATTTCCTCTCACATACCTTTGCCATGTTATCAGGAGGAACAGGGGCCTGGAGAAGGACATCATGCTTAGTAAAGCAGAGAGTCAGCAAAAAAGAGGAAGATCTTCAACAAGATGGACTGACTTAATGGCTGTGCTAATGGGCTCAGACATAGCAACAACTTTGAGGGTGGTGCAGGATCTAGTAGTGTTTGTTCTGTTGTGCATGGGTTGCTATGAATTGGAACCTACTTGACAGCACCTAACAACAACATCATCACTTTGTCCCAAGGTTCTTGTCCTTTCCTTTAAAATAAGGAGTGTAAAATATGTTTCTTTATCATCTAATAAGAATTAGTTGTTCAGCAGAATGTGTTAAGTGTTTAGCTTCTAATTGAGCAATATGAGTTCTTCGATATATATGAGACTTTCATCACTAAAATACTGTCATCTGTATTTGTAAAGTACTGTCTACTTGTTCTACCCACATGAGTTATGCAGTATATTCCCGCTACATCACAGATTCTGAGTCTAATCCCTTTTATTTTAGTTCAAATGCTCCCACCATAATCACTACTCCATTTTCATTGATTTCTATATCTTTTATATGTTTTATATCTTCTAATACTGTACCAAGCTCTTCTCTTCTCTATCTATTAGGCTATTTTACTAACAAAGAATATCCTTACCTCTATACATAAATCCCACCAAGTCTCAGCAGGAACTTTACAATTATATGTTCTCAGTGTGTGTGTGTGTCTTAGCTATCTAGTGCTGCTATAACAGAAACACCACAAATGAGTGGCTTTAACAAGCAGACATTTATTTTCTCACAGATTAGGAGGCTAGAAGTCCACATTCAGTGTGCTGGCTCTAGGGGAAATCTTGCTCTCTCTGTCCACTCTGGAAGAATGTCCTTGTCTCTTTAGCTATTGCTTCCAGTTTCCTAGGAGATCTCCATGTCTCTTGGCATCTATCTTACCTCATCTTTGCTTGCTAGCTTGCTTCTAATTCCTTTTACATGTCAAAAGTGATTGGCTCAAGATATACCTTACACTAATCCTGTGTCATTAACATAACATGGACAACTCATTCTCAAATGGGATTATGACCACAGGCATAGAGGTAAAAAGTTATAGCATATATATTTTGGAGGATATAGTTCGATCCATAACAGTGTACTTATATATAATTATCTTTGTTAATTCTTTCCTCCCACCAACTTTTTACGTAAATTCTCTATATTGTTTCAGGTTCATCTAATGTATGGCTTCCTCTATCAGTTATTTTAAAAAACTCACTTTAATGATGGTTCATTCCCTCTATTACACTTGAATGTAGAAAAATAATCTTCAAGACTTTTTAATGTTTTCTCTGCTAGAAATGACAATTTCACTTACAGAAGATTAAACTACACCCTCTCTTCAATTATCAACGTGGGTAGTTTCCACAGAATAAGCTGTTATGTGAAATCAGTGTTATGCAAAAAGTGGAGGATAACCACATCAGAACAAAAAATGGAAGATGACTACATCACAAAATAACTGCCATATTTTATCATTACATAACTGCTAAATTACATCATTACATCACTGCCAAACCACTGAGAATCATGGCCCAGCCAAGAGACACATAACCTTAACCATCACTGCCAGCTTTACTCTTGCCTCCTACCTTATTGTTTGTTATATGTCATTAATGCACAAAATAGTGGGATACTAGATTTTTTACTATTGTTGTAAATGTGAAACATTGGCTAATGAGATAGATGATAAGTGAAGACAAAGTATAGTATCAAACTTAGAATAAAATAGGTATCTAATATATGTATTGTACATTCTGCAATAGTTCTTGCAGATCCCATATTTCTTGGAATGTCAGATGAATTGTATATCCTGATTAGTGTTCTTGAAAACATCACCTATAAATTTTCATAGAAATTCTTCTATCTCTGGGGTTTGGGGATCTAGATCCTGAGGAGCAGAAGGGGAGAGTTGTTTGATACATGCAATTTCAGGCTCCCACTCCTCCTCTCAGGGTGAGATAATGAGTTTACCAGACACTCAGGGCAGAATGTTTAGTCAAATTATTTGTTTCAAGTTGTCAGAGGCAAAAGGCTAAAAGAAGAGATTAAATTTATTCGAAAAAGAGATGCTTTGACATAATTTAACTAGAAATCCCTTGAAAGCAGATGCATGCTGTTAAAAACAATAGTAACAACACAAAAATACTTGAACAAAAGATGCTGGGTCTAACACTTCCAAAAGGAAGATTAATACCCCTGCACTTTCTCATAGGGAGTAGAATCAAGGGCAAGTTTGCAACTAGGGATCCATGGCATGTTATCATGAGCAAGTTTAAGAGTTGGAAGCCAAAATTCAAGTCTTCAAAGCTATAAAGGAATAATCAGACCTTATGATTAAAGCAAATAAATATCTGGATTCCAGTAGGTCAGATGAGCAAGAGACTAACACCAAACATCATAAGAAAAAGCCTAGCCCAAAGCCCATTAAATGGGGAAGAGACAGCCTCTTTAACAAATGGTGCTGGCAAAAGTGTTTATCCACCTGTAGAAAAATGAAACAAGACCCATACCTCACCCCATACACACAAACACACACACACACACACACACACAAAGTTGAATCAAAGACTTAAATGTAAAACCCAAAAATATAAAATTAATCAAAGATAAAATAGGGGCAAATCTAGGAGCCCTAATTTACAGCATAAATAGACTGTCAAGCATAACCCAGAATGTGCAGGAGATAGAAGAGAAGCTAGATGACTGGGACCTTTTAAAAATTAAATTCTTGTGTGCATCAAAGATTTTGTCAAAAGAGTAAAAAGAGAACCTACAGATTGGGAGAAAATATTTGCCTATGACATATCTGACAAAGGATTTATCTCCAAAATCTACAGAAAATTTCAGTACCTCAACACCAAAAAGACAAATAACCCAATTCAAAAATAAGCAAAAAACTTGAACAGACACTTCACCAAAGAAGATATACAAGCAGCCAACAAACACATGAGAAATTGCTCACGATCATTAATCATTAGAGAGATGCAAATCAAAACAACAATGAGATATCATATCACCACAGCAATAATAGCAAAGTTCAACAGATCAGATAGTATCAAATGCTGGCGGGGTTGTGGACAAATTAGAACTCTTGAGCACTGCTGGTGGGATTGTAAAATGGTACAACCATTGTGGCAAACGGTATGGCATTTTCATAAAAAACTGAAAATAGAAGTACTGTTTGACCCAGCAATCCATTACTAGGAATATATGCTAAAGAGATGAGAGACAGCACATGAGCAGACATATGTACACCTATGTTCATCACAGCACAATTCACCATAACAAAGAGATGGAAACAACCTAAATGCCCATCAACAGATGAGTGGATAATAAAATTATGGTATATCCATACAATGGAATATTATGCCACATTAAAGAACAATGAGGGATACGCAAATCATCTCACAATGTGGATGAACCTGGAGGACATTACGCTGAGTGAAATAAGTCAGTCACAGAAGGACAAGTACTGTATGAGCCCATTACTGTAAAAAGACAGAGAAGGGTTTGCTTGGGAAAGGGGACTCAGCTAGTAGGTTACCGGGGTGGGGAGGGAAGCAGAGGGATTAATTTAGGGCTAGTTGGGGTTTACACGCTGACATGGGTGGGGGAGGGATATACGGGAAAGATATATGACCACCATAATAACATTGGGAAATGAGAGGACACCAAACTGAGCACATAAGAGATAGATGACAGATGCTAATACCAAGCAACGTGTCCACAATACCACATTGCCATTAACACCAAACTCTAAGCTATAAATTTTTTTAAAAGAAATAAAGAAAATAAATTAAAAAAAAGAAAAAGCCTAGGTTGAGCCTGATTTCTCCTTAGGTATTTGGTGAGTGCTGAATATGCCATCTAGTTGTAGGTGTTTCAGGACCTAAAAAACACACACCGGGGTAGCGTAGTGCCTAAGACACTTGACTGCTAACCAGAAGACTGGAGGTTCAAACCCACCAGCCACTCCTTAGAAGGAAGGTTGGGCAATCTACTTCTGTAGTGATACCGCCTCGGAAACCCAAGGAGAGGTCGCTATGAGTCGGGGCCGACTAGACGGCACATAACAACAACAACAACAAGCTGGGGACCAGGGCACTGTTGTTTCAGGTGCATTCTGATTAGAGCTAAGGTGAGGACAAGAGTTTGTATCCATAGGAATATCAAATACAATCATTTTTTATTGTCAAGAGGCCTTTATGTCTCTAGTTAGTGATATAAAATAGCATGCATGTAACACATAGCATATGTATATGAAGATGGCAGAGGGCCAGGCAATATTTCATTCTTTTATACATAAGGTCACCATGAGGCAGAGCTAACTCAACAGCAACTAATAACAACATAATTACTATTAAAGTGCTGGCTTTGAGAAAGTGCAGAAAAGGGAAGAAAAAAAAAAAAAAAAAAACACTGCCATCAAGTCTATCCCAATTCATGGTGATTCATACATAGTGACCTTATAGGACAGAGTAGAACTGCCTCTTGGGTTTCCAAGCCTGTAAATCTTTATGGAAGCAGACGGCCTCATCTTTCTCCTAGAGAGTGGCTGGTGGGTTCAAACCACCAATGTTTTGGTTAGCAGCCAAATACTTTAATCACTGCACTATCAAAGCTCCTCCACCACTACTGCCACCATAGTAATAATAATATTTACTGACATAAGAATAATATTTCGTGAGCAATTTCTACATGTTAGACTCTACTAAGTGGCTCACATCATTTAATCCTCACATCATGCCTAATAGGCTGATACTGTCATTACTTTTACTTCCAGTTCTGAAAAGCAGGTTACAAGAGGTTACATAATTTGGTAGGTAGTAAAGGCTTGTTCAGGCAGTACCCCAGAACAGGTGGACCTTCAGCCCAAACCCTCACAGAGATGCTGCACTGGATCCGGAAGGGTAAACAGGAATTGGGGAGGCAAGTGGGAAGATGATAAAACCTATGGGAAAGTAGGACAAAATCATCTGTATGGCCTTGGAGCATCTCCACTTGGGAGATTTGGAGGTACATTGACTAGGTGGGGTGGCGCTTACTTATGGAAGGAAAGTTTCATTGTAGCCCTGTAAATGCAGAACTGTAAATGCCATGCACCTTAGCCTTAGTCTCAGGAATCTGCAGAATTCTCTTCTTCATGAATTTAGCAGGTATTCATTATCAGACAACCTGAATTTAATTCTGTCTTCATAGGTGAAGAATGTGACATTTTGCAATTTGTTTTACTGTTCCAAGTCTCAGTGTCCTTGTTTGCCAAATGGGAATAAAAGGACCAATATGTCATAGGGCTATTGTGAAGATGAAATGGTATCATTCTCACAATGAATTCAGCCCCATATCTGACATATAATAATCACTCAATGAATGCTGTTCGTTATCATCACCACTTGTGCAAGGCACCATTCCGGGAATCAAAAGATGAATAAAGCATGGTCTCAACTATTAAATCTCTTAAGAGCAAAAGATGAATACTAATGTGGCTTCAGTCTGTAGATAAAATTAAGCCAGAGAGTTGACTCACTTTCTTCATGAAGTCTTCCAGTAATTTCAGTAGAGTAAGTGTTGCTCCCTTACCTGGTCCCTCATAGCATTCACAGTTTGTACAAAGTATGTTGTTTTGTTGCTAGGTGCCATCAAGTTGTCTCCAACTCATAGCGACCCTATGCACAGCAGAATGAAATATTGCCCAGTCCTGTGCCATACTTGAGTCCATTGTTGCAGCCAGTGTGTCAATCCATCTTTTTGAGGGCCTTCCCCTTTTTCCTTGACTCTCCATTTTACCAAGCATGATATCCTTCTCCAGGGAATGATCCCTTCAACATGACTAAAGTAGGTCAGATGAAGTCTGGCCATTCTCGCTTCCAAGAAGCATTCCAGCTGCACTTCTAGGACAGATGTGTTCGTTCTTTTGGCAGTCCATGGTACTTTCAGTAGTCTTTGTGAACACCACAACTCAAAAGCATCAACCCTTCTTCAGTCTTCCTTATTCATTGTCCAGCTCTCACATGCATATGAGGTGACTGAAAATACCATGGATTATGTCAGGCACACCTTAGTCTTCAAGGAGATGTCTTTGCTCTTCAGCACTTGAAAGAGGTCTTTTGCAGCAGATTTGCCCAATGCTATACATTGTCTGATATCTTGACTGCTGCTTCCATTGGTATTGTTTGTAGAATCAAGTAATATGAAGTGTTTGACAACTTCAAACTTTTCTCCATTTATTGTGATGCTGCTTATTAGTCCAGTTGTGAGGATTTTTGTTTTCTTTATATTGAGGTGTAATCCACACTGCAGGAGCTCTGGTAGCATAGTGCCTAAGGCACTTGACTGCTAACCAGAAGGCTGGCGATTCAAACCCACCAGCCACTCCTCGGAAGGAAGGTTGGGCATTCCTACTTCCGTAGTGATACTGCCTCGGAAACCAAAGGAGGGGTCACTATGAGTTGGGGCCAACTCGATGGCAAACAACAACAACAACAATCCACACTGCAGAGTGTAGCCTTCAATCTTCATCAGTAAGTGCTTCAAGTCATCCTCACTTTCAGCAAGCAAAGTTATGCTGTCCATGTATTGTAGGTTGTTAGTGAGTCTTCCTCCAATCCTGATGCATGTTCACAATGAGTAATAGTAGTAAAAATGTCACTGGGTAGTGTTTTTATGTAATGACTACTACTGTCACCATCAGTTGCTAGTGAATCTGTTCCTACTCAAGGTCATCCCATGTGTGTCAGAGTAGAACTGTGTTCCATAGGGTTTTCAGTGACTGATGTATCAAATATACTGATATGCTGTATCTTCAAATTAATGGATATTCTGTAAAGACAGGACCTGTTTTCCCTCCACATGTGGTAGCTGTAGACAGTGGAAAATAAGACTTGAATGACGAGGCAGGCTTGATGTTAGGGAAGGTGGTACCTGGGATGTGGATGTACATCGGAAGGAATAAGTGCCTTGCTAAGCTGGCAATGTTCTCCTGGGAGTTGTACCCCAAGGGAGACAGAACAAGGGTAAACTAATTTAATTAGATGAATGAAATCATGGTGTTCTGGGTGTCTATAGTCCTCTAAATTAAGAAATTTAAAGAGTTGGCTTTGGGTGAGTCCACCACTGTTTCCACACACCTTTACTCCCAGCTAGTGAACTCAACATGATGCTTTTTCAGGCACTTAATGCCCTCGTAGTCCTTTTCCCTGTACAGGAAATCCTCTCTGTGTTAAATCAAGCTAATCTTCCTTAGAATGTTACTTGCTCAAAATAATTTTTTCCTCTCTTCCTAATTTTCTTTTTCCTCATTTTCACATTACTAATTCCTTTCCTCAGGGTACCTGCTCTCTGTTATATGTTAGCAGGAAACCAATGTAGTTAAATAAATTTAACTAAGATGTAAATGACTGATATTGTCTTAATCTTACCAGGATTGTGTGTACTTTAAAAAAGGTATGCGTACAATATGTATGCTGAGTGATTGGGCATGTTCAGAATCCAAATTAGGCTTTATTCATTAGATATCAAGTTCTTTGTTACATCAAAGGCAAAAGCAAGTTTTAAGCAATATAAGAGAGACATTTTGAACCAGAATTTCTGACAATGTAGACATGTAATCGTTCTGTGGCAAGTTTGACACACAGTTGTCTTTCTATGTTCAAAAGACCCTCCTGTAGAATACTGTTAATGTGATGCATATGTTTAAAACTAGAAGTGATTCTAATTTGGGAATATTTGCCAGTGGTTCTTTAATTGTTCCTTCTGGGAAGATTGTGATGACTCTGGGAAAAATTCAGCAACAAAGCAGCACAAGACCCAGTGACATTCAAATTGGTTTGATAGAAAGATAACCAGGTGGTCAAAAACATTCTGACTTTTCATCTCAGCTAGGGACTTACAGGCCCCCTGATGAAAAGGACTCACGCCTCAGCATTGAGGGCTGCTCAATAAAGATGTTTTCCCAGTATGTGGCAGAAGTTAAAAAGCAAATAGGTTTCCGGAATGTAACAAAAAGGGTTGGAAGATACAGTGGCACAATGAACAATGAAGGCTTTTTCTTCAGAGAGACTGGACGCCTACCATCTTAGGACCTGAAAGCTAAGAGGCAGGTTGAAAGAATTCTGAACTATACATCGGAGACAGGTCGAAGTGGGTATGATCTATTCTGAATGTCTGGGAAGGCGAATTACTGGCAGTCAGATGGAAGGATTCAAAATTATGAAAAGCATGGCAAAAGCCGATCAGATCCTCCTTTCTACTAGGTTTCATGCTTCAAAACAACCAGAAGCTCATTTTATTAAAATGCTCATCTCTGTCAGTTAAGGAGAGGGGAGTCTGCTTGACAGCATTGCCTAAAAGGCATTGTTAGGGATGCTGGCGAGGCTCTCAGGCCACCTGACCCAGACAAGGCTGTTGCCTATGCATCCTCCTAGCACAGCCCTGGAAGCTAAAACACATTGTGAAGACAAGTCAGGCTAATTTTGAGATTAAATTCCCCTGTCCACTGCTGTGTGCTTCACTGAATATGGGAAGCTGAGCATAAACTTCAGTAAAAGGGCTGTGGAGCAAATAAAGGCAGATAAAGAATGTTAAAAAGACTAAAAAAAAAAAAATTATAAATTGCAAACTGTCAGACCATCCATAGCCTCAGCCAAGTCCAAATGGCTTCATTTTCCTTTGCTAGCCTGGCCAGTCTGCTCAAGTCTCTCCCACTGGTGTTTTTGGGATCCAGGCCAGGCCATTATGAACAGATCCAACAATGTGCAGTGATCTTGGAGCTTGCAGAAAAGTTTAGGACTACTTAAATTACACCCCATTTATTTTACCAAGGGATTTTGCAGTTCTGTCAAAAGTATCTTTGGGTCCCTGGTAAGCTAACTTGTAGTAGTTCTGCCATTTGGGAAAGATTTAGAAATACAATTCATAATAAATGCTAAGGATTTAGTATTTCCTTTTAGTTGAATCTTCTATCTCCTTCTATTTCAGTGATTGTAACCTCTTTTCTTCTGTAACATATGGCTGTTCTCCCTTGGTGTGCTGTCAGATAGATAAGGAGTCATGTCGCTTCGGCAACCTTGACTTTCAAACCTCCAAACATGGAGGGCTCTTTCTATAGTCAATGAAGCCCTTTGTTAAATGTGTGTTGGCCTAGTGCATAACTGGCTCAATCTCTCATGTGTCTGCATTTGTTATCTTTTCCTCTCCTATGCTGTTGTTGTTATTTGCCATCGAGTCGGCCCGACTCATAGCGACCCCTCCTTGGGTTTCCGAGGCAGTATCACTATGGAAGTAGGAATGCCCAACCTTCCTTCCGAGGAGTGGCTGGTGGGTTTGAACCACCAGCCTTCTGGTTAGCAGTCAAGTGCCTTAGGCACTATGCTACCAGAGCTCCTTTTCTTCTCCTATAGGTATTTAATTTAAATATATTAAATATATACATGTATATGCATACACACATACACACACATATATAAATATATATGTGTATATATATATATATATATATACACTGAGGGCAAGTACTGAAGTTTTCAAGAAAACAAGTCCTGTAACATGTGATGATGGCAAGAGCTCTGGACTTAGAGCCAGAGAAGTCGAACTGGACAGCAAACTCCACTTCAGTAATTGGCTTTGGTTTTTCCCTCTTTGAAATGGAGATATAATCAGCTCCTAGCAATGTTTTATAACTACTGGACACAATACATATAAAGGTTATCTTGCATAATCCTCCATGTTCAGTAACTGATCCTTCTCTGTTTCTCTTCCTTTCTTTGGCTCTGTACTTACTCTCTTTTCTGTTCCCTCTCCACCTCAATTCATTCATTCCTTTCTTCTTCTCATTCTTCCATGTTTCCCTCCCCCCACCTCCCTTCATTCTTCCTTCTCTTCCTTTCTTCCTTTTCTCCTTCCTCTATACTCCATTCTACCTGCCATTGTTTCCCAGCAAACCCTCTTTACTCTCTCAACAGGAAGGTCTATTACCAGACCTTGCCTATATGGTGTTCATTCTTACAAAATGCTTATGTGGCCCCTTGATCATGTCTGGAAGTCCATGTCCACATCCCAAAAGTGACTCAAATACTGCTCTTCTTTTAATATCCTGCTCCTATCTCATCTTGACTGTTGAGCTTTGTCTGATGAGTCTATCCAGTGCTCATGTTTTTTGTCGGTCGTTGTCAGTCATTTTTAGTCAGGCATTGTTCTCCAACTATTTTCTTGGTTGGTTGGACAATAAGCTTTCTGATGGCAGGCTTGTCCATCTTTTGCCCTCCCTAAAGCATCTATCATGTTTGTGGATATAGGGTAGATCATAAATAAAATATGTTAAAAATTAATTACCAAGTATCAGCCCAATTTTCCACTTTGTTCTTACCTATATCACTTTTTCTTTTTCTTAGTTGCCATCACGTTGACTTTGACTCATGGTGATTTTATGTCACAATCACCAATATATTTGAGTCCATCAGGGTGGTTATTATGCCGATCCACATCATCAAGAATCTACTTCACTTTCAATGGCCCTTTATTTCACCAAAAATGGTATCTTTCTCTAGTGATTGATCCCTTCTGATGACATGCTCAAACCAGGTAACTCAGATAATGTCCCATTGTGATTCATAAGGTCCTTTGGCTAATTTTTGGAAGCAGATTGCTAGGTCTTTCTTCTTAATCTGCCATGGTCTGGAAGCTCTGCTGAAACCCATCCAACATGAATGATCCTGCTGGTATTTGAAATACCAGTGGCACAGCTTCGAGTGTCACAGCAACATGTAAACCACTGCAGTATGACAAACCATCAGAAGGGTGGTGGTTTTTTTTCAGTACACCCCCTCATATCTCTAGATGAGCAAATTCTCTCCCACTTTCTGACAAGGATTTTACTTCACAGGTCTATAATTGCCCCATTTCCAGTCCTTACATTTGTGTCTGGCTGAAATTGTTAAAAACACAATGTTGTTGTTGTGGCTGTTATGTGCCATCAAGTTGGACCTGACTCATAGCGACCCCTCCTGGGGTTTCCAAGGCAGTATCACTGCAGAAGTAGATTGCCCAAACTTCCTTCCAAGGAGTGGCTGTGGGTTTAAACCGCCAGCCTTCTGGTTAGCCATCAAATGCCTTAAGCACTTAGGACATGTAATATCCAGTAATAAGTGGGTAATTGTTAAACAATCATCACTCTGGAGAATAAAAAAGCCCCAATGTTAGTGTATACCTTCAGTCCCGCCATTGCTGATTTCAGCTTTCCAAAGTAATGTGACAAAGAACAAGTTTTGGAAGATCTGGACACAATCACCTCTTTGAACTAATACAAGCCAGCTCTGGTTCACCACTGACTACCCTACTATCTTTAACACAGGTAGTTTTTTCTGTTACAGGATATCTGAAGATCTTATTTTTCCAGGTACCCCTAAAATAGATTCATTCTGTAAATATCATCCTCAATGACAAAGAAACTAACAGCTTCCTTGGGACGGATTTGAACTTTATACATTAAAAAAAATTGTCTCTAGAATTCTTTCCTTGGATGGCTGCAAGAGCAGCCGACAAGTTCATCCTTCAGCATAAAGAACAAGAATCATCTCTCTTCATATCCAGAGTCAGAGTTCATCTCTATAATACTAACATTGCTCTATTTTTTATGAACATGTGTTAAAGGAGTGGAATACACTAAGTGTTTCTTCCATGTTAAACAAGCCTCAGGTATATAGTGTTAGTCTGGGGCAGTTATACAAATGAACACTGGATTTGTCATTCCACGAATTGGTCTTAATTATTTGAAATTCTTCCTTTACTAAGTATACTTCCAGTCAATGTTATGCTGATAAGTTTTTTTGTTGGGGTTGTTGGGGAAATACTTGATTATAATATTTCCCACCATGGTTAATTTTGACATCAACCAGCTAAGAATATTCCTGAATATTTAACAATCTACTCCTATGAATCTCTACAGGCCTGCTTCAGCACACCACTGCCTTCAATGATGGTGCTTTATGGTGTGAATACAAAGTGGGTGAAATAACGCTTCATTTTCCATCCTTCACTCAAGGCCATAATAATACTGAGAAGTGGCCAACCCATAGGGTTCACTTGAACTATGTTCAAGGGACCAAAATTGGAGTATGCACCTACCATAATTAGCTATGTGACTTTGTATCTGTCCATTAACATTCTCCATTGGCCACAGCATCCCTATCTGAGTAAAGAGGACCATGGCTTTTTTGTGGTTCCTTTACAACTCCAACATTTATCTTTTTGCAAGTCGAACTATAGAGAAATAGGCTTTGTGATAACAGGCAAGTAACTGCCTTTGGCATCTGTGTCAAGTATTGCCATCTATAATATCTTCAAAAGCTGTTTGAAACTCACCAAACACATAATTGAAGCATAAATCATCAATATGTATTGGTCCATCAGTCCTTTCTGCAGAAAACATATCTAGCTGACATTCCTTTCTCTTTAGGCTCACTTCAGCAGTCATCCCCAGGCCTCTTTCCCCATTAAGACTATCATTTTATTTCTCTCCCTTTTGCATGCAGTGATGAAATGGGTTTAATCAACTGCAGAAATTCATCCTACCAGCCACCCATCCTATCAGATGAATCACATGCATCTCAAAACATTTGGATCATGGTCTCTGCCCTAATATATTGGGCCTCCTTCGTCTGACCATTCTGCTTTTTAATATAATGTGTACTAACGGTTTTGCACAATGAAAGGTTGCAATACTGGCTGGCTCTAGCAAATAAAGAATGATAATATACTTATTTTCAGCAGCATTAACATTACTTCATATGACCTCTTTATTTGCCACACAGCAAACGGCAACTCTAAACTAGCAGAAATCAAAAATTCAACTCAGGCATCTAACCTCATACTGTTCACATGTCAAATGTGAAGACAAGCAGCAGGAAACTTGCCTGCTCTTTCTAATTACAATTATGATAAGAGTTTAGCACAAGTCTACTTAAAATCATAAAACCTTTTGGTACAAGATTGGTGTCTTATCTCATTGTGTACTCATATGATTAGGTTTATTTGACTGCTCAGAGGGAAAAAAAGCCTCTCAAAGTCCAAAAGAGTTTTGTTTAGGATGTTATGAGGAGAAACCCATGTGCAATCACAATTGTCTAGTTCTAATGCAAATGGCACAAGCATGGAAAACCAGATAACAGGAAATACTTTCCCCCTCTTCTGTAAAATGGATCTCCCCTTCCAGGAAGAACCACAAATCTCAGGTTCAAACAAAAGTCCTTTGATTGGGTGAAATTCCCAAAAAATGAAAACTAATGATATTTGAACCAGCAGGCAAGTGCAATTCTTTGTCTCACCAGGGAACCACATTTTCCCATCCAAGCTGAGTCCTGCTTTCCCAGCACTGGCAGAGGCAAAAAGTATTCCAATTAGGGAGACTAAATTTTCTGCTATCACCCTTCTCCTTTCATGTGCCAGTGTGGGGGAAGTGAGGATAGGCATGGGAAATTGTTTCAAGTCATTGATGGAAGAACCAACTGATTGATTGATATTGGACTGAAACAACGTTCCTGTTCATCCATTGGGTTGCTACTCATCAGGAAGCCAGGAGCACTGAAATGAGCCAAGCCTGTCAGATGTGCCCCTCAGAACACTGTTCTTTGCAGAATATTTTTGGATGCCAGATGCCAATCACTCATGGGACTTTGCCACTCAATAAGAATTTCAGATGTGGACTTTAATTATAGTCTAGCAGAAAAGGGATGATGGAGGGAGCAGAAGCTCTTTATTTTTAGCAAACACAGCTCTTAGCCACCACACACCCTGTGAATCTATTTCCAGGGCTTGTCTTGTTGTTCAGTGGATTTCATCAATATTGCTAAAAAGTATCAGATTGACAGCTTTAAGGAGTTGAAGGTTCTCACACAAGGGAAATGAGGAAGTACAATGGACAGTCTGGAAGCAACTGGGCCCTGATACCCCAATTCTAACCTTCCTAAGCAACCGCTGGGAGATGTAGAAAAGTTTATATTTAAAGACTAATCAATTGGTTTCAATTTCAGCTTCAAAACACTTTAGGGAAAGACAGAAATCTAATCAAGGGATCTACTAGTGAGTGAAAGAACTATAGAAATTGGGGAATAGAAGAGTTCCAATTTTATTAATATCTTAGTCTCTTGTGTGGACTCTTTCATGAAACAATATTTTCTGGTGAAACTAGGCATTAGTGACTGATGGCAGTCAGTAGATATTGACATTTACTGAACATCAGTGTTTTCCTAGAAGTCTCTTTCCTTGAGACTTTCACATATGTAATTTAGGAACAACTTATCAACAGGTGGAAATGCATCACATATATACTTGTATTGTATATTAATAGTTTCACAGAAATGCTAACTGCATTCAGAGCAACGGTAACCAATGTGTTGGTGATATTTAAGAAATCCACTTAAATAGGATGGCTATGGGATAACTCACCCCTCCCCTGCATGCACACACACACACACACACACCCCTTTGCTAGGAGTTGGACAAAAACCTGTTTTTCAGACCATGAGGCAGCCATCAGAAAGTAAAGACTTGATACTTGTGAATTGGCAACCTACTGGTGAGAGGCCCCCTCAGCCCATTACCATTTTGTGAATTCTGCAGCTTCCATTTTTGAACTTAATGTTAAGGGGCAATGAGCCAAAGCTATCCTACTTGGAGGCTCCTGGTTATTTATTTATTTACTGCATTCAATGTGCTATCTCTGTACAGTCCCTTATATTAAAAAAAAAAAAGACTATCACTGGGTATTAAGATTTATTAAACAAATTATACTTGAAAGATACTGCTTTGGAATTAGGGGAAATTATATTCAGAACAGATAGAAAATCCTCTCATAGTCACCCCCATTGGGTTTCCAAGGTAGTGACTCTTTACCAAAGTAGATTACCCTATCTTCCTTCTGCAGGGTCGTTGGTGGGTTCGAACCACCAACCTCCTGGTTAGCAGTCAAATGACTTAGGCACTATGCCACCTGAGTTCTTTTGCAATTAAATTGGAGGGGTTAAATATTTCAGTTTGTATTCAAAATAGATGTAAGAATTCATGCAGCTTACCCCATCTCTACTTACTATTCAGTTTAGTCCAAAAACTCTGCTAAACTCTTAAATGTATTCTATAACTGTGCTAGATAATTATGAAGATGAATATATATATATGTGTGTGTGTGTGTATATATATATATATATATTAAACCAAAACAAAACACACTGCCATCAAGTCAGTTCTGACTCATAGAGATTCCCATTGGGTTTCCAAGACAGTAAATCTTTACAAAAGTAGATTGACCTATCTTCCTTCCACAGAGCCACTGGTGGCTTTGAACCACCAACCCTCCGGTTAGTAGTTAAATGCCTTAGGCACTATGCCACCAGAGCTTTTTTTTCTATAGCATACAAGATAAAAAATATCCTATAGTTGCAATTATATATAATCAAATGCCTGAATGAGAGATTTAAGTAAAATATGAATACCTGTGGGGTACAAATGATTAAAGCACTTGGCTGCTAACTGAGAGACTGGAGTTTGAGTTCCCTCAAAAGTACTTTGGAAGAAAGGTCTGATAATTTATTTCCAAAAACTACACCACTGAAAACCCTACTCTGATATACATTGGGTTGCCATGGGGCTGCATCAACTTGGCGACAAGTGATTAACTGGTTAAGTACTATGAACTACAAGAGATCAAATCAGAGAGTGATCAGTATGGCCTGAAGCATTTAGTGAAGATTTCAAAAATTCTGTGGAAATACAGCTAATATCTAGTTAATATAATTGTAATAAATAAATGATAAAATTTATAATAAATAATGGATCTGTTGGCCTGAATTATCCACTTTGTGATTCTAGTTTGAGCTGACAATGAGATACTGCCAAAATACTTTGGGTAAGCACAAAAACCATTATCAATTGTTTTGTTGCTGTTGTTATGTGCCCTTGAATCAGACCAACTCATAGAGACCCCTTCTTGTGTTTCCAAGGCAGTATCACTACGGAGGTAGATTGCCCAACCTTCCTTCCGAGGAGTGCCTGGTAGGTTTGAACTGCCAGCCTTCTGGTTAGCAGTCAAGTGCCTTAGGCACTATGCCACCAGAGCTCCTGCCATTATCAGTTAGATGGGTATAACTTTTTAAATACTTTATCATATTGAAATGGTAATGATGCTCTCATCAATATGCCTTTTCAGTGTTACCCAAGTAATGAGAGACAGTTAGCTTTTTAGAATGGACCATTGTGACCTGAGGTGACCATATTGTAGAGTCCAAATCCATTGGCTCACCTCCTAACCATGTCAGATAGTTCCTGTTCTCATACTATGTCCAATGAAATGAGCAAAATCACCACCATCTGTTCAAAGCAGCTACAGACAGCTCACAGCAGTGAGTCTTAATGACCTGTCTCAATCAATCCATCACAAATGTTCATTGAATTCTTGAGAAGTACAAGATAATCTTCATAAGTTGTGTGGAGCACAAAGAAGATTTAGACAAGACTCTTGCCCTCTAGGAGCTTACAGTAGAGTAGCAAACAAGATATATATATATACACATTACAGATAACCAAATATAAATAAGAGAATAAGTAATACAGGACAAATGAACAATACTATATAAAGTGAGGAAAGGGGCCAGTTTGGGAGAAATAACTTCCTTTTCCCAGACCTTCAAAATTACCAGCTCATGTCCATCCCTTTAACACACCAATCAAATCAAGCAAAGGCTAGCCACAGAAAAAAATCTATTTACTGGTCATCATTAAGTCTTCTCTCAGATTTGTTTGTCTTTCTAATCCTTAACGTTATTAATAACTATTTCTATCCCCTCAGTTTTTCTCCTTGCTAAAACTCTCCTTCCTAGTTTAATGAAATTAGTTCCTTTCTTGACTTTCTGCTCTACAACCTCTCTTAAATTCTGTAACCTTCAATGGTTCAGATAAGAGACTATCATTTTCCAGCCTTTAGGGAGTCTAAGAAAAATATCAGCACCTGGTCACTACTAACCAAACAAAAGGAGTTTCAGAAACAAACAAAAAGAGAAAAAGACTGTTAAATGCATGCATAATGTGTGAAGGCACAAGATGGTCAAGTCAAAGTCAATGTCAATCAGTCAAAAGTTCAGAATTAGAGATGGAGGGGAAGATACCTCTACAACTTGATCATTTCCAGAATCACCAATGAGAATGTATTGCCTTGAAATTTCTTAAAAGTCATTAATACTGGTCAAGGAGTATTTGTAGGATGAGCTTAGACCTTGGTCACTCGTCCACACAACCATGCTTCATTTATGGTCATCAGCCTGTTTTGCTTTGTGGTTCTGACACAGAAGAGTTATTGGAATTCATTAAATACAGAAAGATATGTCTCCTAGAGCAGACCAAGTTCTTAGAAATTAAAGATATTCTTGTCTTCTCAACTATGGTATAGCTTCTAAGGATAGGAGTGTTGATTGAAAAAAAAAAAAAAGAAAAAGGGAAACAAGAATATTTCCTCTAACACCTGCACAGTTATCTTCCAAGACTAAATTATTTCATTCTTATACCTCAGGGCCTCTGGAGAATTTCTATGGAACTTCAGAAAAGAAAGGGGTTGTAGGGAAGGTGGAAAGGCCAGTGTGTGGATTGAACTTGCTTTCACGGAATGGAATTAACACTCCCCTTAACTTCCTAACCCCTTAGGAAATGGTGGCAGCTCAGTTAATGGGCGAGGACTGAAGAAATAGCTCTATGACTCTCTCATGACCACTAAGAATGGAAGTCAGGTGTTCAAAGACCTAGGAGACAGATGTTATAAGAAGCTCTAATGTGTCTGAGGAGAGTTTTGGTAGCCAGATTGTCAGCAAGGTTGATTGCTGACACAGTCTCTGTCTCCTAACAGTAATGCTTTCACAATCATTACCGGGTTCTAGATGTTTTGTTACAGCATATAGATTCATAGGAAAGATAAAATGTGTGAATTCATATTACCTCATAACATTACTATTTCAATGGTTTCTAATGTGCCACTGTTGTTGTTGTTGTTATGTGCCGTCAAGTCGGCCCTACTCATAGCGACCCCTCCTTGGGTTTCCAAGGCAGTATCACTACGGAAGTAGGATTGCCCAACCTTCCTTCCAAGGAGTGGTTGGTGGTTTGAACCGCCAGCCTTCTGGTTAGCAGTCAAATGCTTTTAGCCACTATGCTACCAGAGCTCCTAATAGTCCATATAAAAGCATAAACTCTAGAGGCAGAGTATCTGAGTTTTAATTTGTGTCTGACTTTTGGAAAGTAATTTAATCTCTCTGTATTTTGATTCCCTCATATGAAAAATGGAGCTAACAATAATACCTATCTCACAAGATTATTGTGAGGATTAAATGAGATAATAGGAACAAAATGTTCAAAATGCTCCTGGAGCATGGTAAGTGCTGTTAAGTGCCAGCTATGAACATTATTATTATTGTTACATCCTGTTGGTGCTTCTGGGTAAACCCTTATGAAGCACCCTACTCAGAAATCTTAAACAACCTCTACATTGTATTGCTGAAAAATCCCCAACTTCTTAGGTGGAAATTCCATTCAAGTCAGTAAGTTTTAATGAGAGTTTTGCTGTTGCTGTTCCTCAAGGAAGAGAAACCGGAAGAACTGAACACAAAAGATTCTGAGTTGCTTTAGCCAGGCAAGTTTTCAGTAGAGTTTCACAGGGAAAACGATACCCCCACACTTGAAATCTGCTAGCAGCTCAGACTGCAATCTGTTAGTTGCTCTTTTTACAAAAATGCAAAGCATAAACACCACTGCTTTTCATTTGCACTCATGAACAGAGTAAACAGACATCTGCTTATGAACCCGGGACTCTTGGAACAGAGGATCAACAGTGAATTGTAGCACCTCACAAACCAAGTGAGACTCATTATAACGTCAAGCTTTTGTAGAGCATGCCATGAAAGAGCCAAACCCCTTTAATTGTCTTTGCCAAAAACCAACTCTGAGCATTTTTAAAGGTGCTATAATAGATAATTCTCACCTTTGGGACAAGAGCCTCAATATAAGGAAATTACACCTGATGTAAATTGCCATGAGACAAGGACACAGGAAAAAATAAATGAACAAAATTTGTACATTAAAACATTTATGCTAGATCTGAACAGAACTATACAATAGACTAAAACATCTCGCTAATTCCTTTTCAGCAAGGTAATTCAAAATTAACATTTTGGTTGTGGGTTGGTTATGTGCCATTGATTAGTCACATTATATTCCATGTATAGATCATGATACTATCTCTACTTAACTAATATGAACAGTACAATTTATAGAGCTCACATACCATTATGTATATTCTGTTAGGCTCATCTGACTTGTGTGTGTTCTTAGGAAGTCCCAGGTTAAAGCATCTTCCAGGGAGTGTTAAAGGAGATGACTGGCACAGTGTGTCTATACTTTGATGACTGGAGCCAAGATCTTAGTGTCTAGAGTGAATAAAATGAGATAAGAAGGACATACTACAAAAGGTTCTCTTACCAATATGGAGCGCTGAAAACACTTACACATAAGCTTCTATTTTCTCTATCCCCTTCTACCTTCCTAATGGCTCCTTTTATTAATAATAATAATAAATGAAAAAAACAAAAAAGCCTGAGGTTCTTCCCTCTGTGGTTCACATAACTGTTTCTCAGGACTAGGATTTTCTCCCAAAGTCTTCACACTTATCAAAATTGTATCTCTTCATTTTCACCCATTTCTTACCTTAGCATAACATCTTCCTTGATTATCCTGGCCCATCCTTGATTATCTGTGAAAGAGTCACTCTTTCCCCTTAAAAACATGATCCAGTTAAAAAATAAGAGAATCCTGTTGGTTTATCTCCGTCATTTCCCCACGAAACCTTGCGTATGATGTTTGTTGAATGAATTTCCTCACTAATAATTGTTACTACATTATGATGATTTTCTTTGTATGTGTGTATATCTCATTTTTCCAAAAAGATGTAAAATAATTCAGAACAAGGACTATTACTTAAAATTCTTTGCAACATCCAGTTTTTAATACAGGTGTTTTCTCATTAGTTTAATGTGTTGGTGGTTTTACTAAAATGCTTCAGCCAAAATAGAATAGTCTATAGAAAGCCACTTCACTGAGATGAAGCTTAATGCAGTGTAAGTGTTCACATGAGAAACATTTCCTGGGAGCAAAACCTCCAAGGCAAGCACAGTGCTAGTCTGCTGGGTAAGCACTAGTTTAGTCTTTTGTATGGGGACATTGCAGCCCTATGGAGTAAATAGCCTGAAGCTGATATATTTCATATCACATGACTCATCACTGCTTCCCAACTCCCCAAAATACAGACAATTGGCTGCCCCGGGGTGAAATCTGAACCGACACACACCCATTTCATGGATTCACTAGCAATCTGGGCAAAAATCTCTGAGCTGGGATTCAGATTCTTCCTCAGATGCTGTTGCAGAGAGAATCAGGCACTTAACAGGAAGAATTAAAGCTGGAAGTTTTCATAGAGAAAATCTTTACCCTAAAAGATAATACAGGCCATGAAAAGTTTTGAGAAACTGAAGTTGCAAAGAAGCAGAAAAAGGAGAATGCAGGTGATCGTGGGTGGTGCAAACTATGGAGTATTCAGACGTTTGGCTGCTAATCAGTTGGAGCTCTGAATCCTCCCAGAGGCCCCTCAGAGAAAAGGCCTGGAGCTCTCCTTCCAGAAATCCGCTGTTGGACCCCAATGGAGCAGAGTTCCACTCAACACATGCGGGCTGGCCGTGATTGGAGTCAACTCGATGACAATGACTCTTTTTTGAAAGCTAAAGGTGGGACAGGAGATCAGTTACTAGAACAGAATGGTCGTAATGAGGGGATCTATGTCACATTAAAGGCACACTAGTAGCATCTGAGGAGCTCTGGTAGCATAGTGCCTAAGGCACTTGACTGCTAACCAAAATGCTGGTGGTTTAAACCCACCAGCCACTCCTCAGAAGGAAGGTTGGGCAATCTACTTCAGTAGCAATACTGCCTCGGAAACCCAAGGAGGGGTCGCTATGAGTTGGACCTGACTTGATGGCAAATAACAACAACAGTAACATCTGAGAACACATGCTATCCAATTTCTGAAACTATCTACAAACTTCAAACTCAGGGAGGCTGTGCCCTACGTGGAGTTTTTTGGTTTGCTTGTTTTTGTTTGTGCATGTGTGTTTTAAGTTTTTGTGAAATTATATACCTCTTAGTGCCCCCAAAGGGTCTTTAAAATAACAAGTCTCCCTGATCCATTCGTGAAAAGGTGAGGAACACTCCATCTTTACTAAGAAAGCTTCATTAAAATTCCTTGGAGAGAAAAAAAAAAAAAAAGCAAGGCTATTAGAGATTGCCTTTGATCTCCTCAGATGTCTCATTCTATGCCTTTCTCCAAAGAAAGATGCATTTTCTATGCCTTCTCTTGCTATTGTTTACTACACTCTGTGGTCAAAAAATGTCCCATGGCAAAATGTCTTAAATTCATTCATGTTAAAATATAAATGTCTTATAAGTAGCTCCAAGTATTTGCATTCTAACAGAGCAGCCCAACTCATGTTGGGTTGACTGTGAGATAGACATTAGTATGTATGAGTTTTATTAGGGAGAGCTCTGGGGAGAAAATTGTGGAACAGAAGGAAAAGAAAAGGAAGTCCAGGAAGTCTCAACACCAGCCTCAGCCCATAATTCAGGGAGCTCTGAAGATGAGATGCCCGTTTCAGAGATGTTTCACATTGTGGTGAGACAGTGAGTCTTTATTTTCCTTGTTAATCATCATTGATGCAAGATTCTCCAAGAAGGGGTGGTTCAGGCAATCCTCAGGGGGGTTGACATCTAAGAACAGTCTGCCAGTAGCACTCTCAGAAGCTGGGATAATAAAAATCCTGGATTCCTGAAGGGTCATCTGAGTGTCACAGCATCCACCACATCCAGGAAGACAGCAAGTATCTAGAGAGGGGTAAAAGAGCTTATTATTGTATTTATTTATTTATTTGAAGGCGAGGAGTGAGATTTTCCCCTTCATCCTGCCTTTAAGTGTGTGTGTAACAAACCTGAGCTTCCTGAGTATGTTGAAGTGCAGTTGAATAAGATCCAAGTAAAGAAATTGGAAAAGGCATTAGGGCAGTTCTGATACATAAAGAAGTTTGCACTCTTGAGCAGGCCTTGGCTTTGACTTCATGAGCTTTACAATTATCAAGAGTTTTCCTTTCTTTTTTCTTTTTTTTAAATGATGTTATGGTTAATTCAGCAAATGAGTTGCAAAACTAATCTTTCAAAAATGAAGCCAAAAGAAAGACTCCTTCACCTGAGAAATAGAATTTTGTTTCATTTCTCTTCTGTCATCTATAGTTTGGTTGTCTTTTCTGACCTTGTCAGGAGAATTCTACTGCCATGCGGTCAAGGTTACCAGACAGAAGGGCCTGGCCTTCTCCAAACAGCATTTGCTTACCCCACAAAACTCATCTGGTGGTTCCAAGGAACAAATGGCTTTTGCTGGGCTCTTCAATAATATGATTTGCATGCTTGAAATGAGATCGCCAAAGTAATTGTAGAATATTGCTTGCCATTACCGTCATTAAAAACAGGCAGATGTAGGAGCACTCCCAGGGAAAATCTTCCTGCTGGGTTTTCATGGAGATAAGTGCACAAAATCCACTTTTGAAAAGATGTTGAATGGAATGAATTTGCCATTCACTGGCTGTCTGATGATGATTTGCTTGTTAATTGGAAGTTTAGGCTTTAGAGAAGCCTTAACAAATTTGATTGCTAAATTCAGGAGGTTTACTCCCTCCTTGCAAGCCATATTCAGCAGCATAAATCCTACTTTTTGCATGTGTGTCTCTTGCTCATTTACAATCTCTGTGAAAAGAAACCAATCCCTAACCCTTTTGTCAGCAGCATCTTCTGGAGTGACTTTACCAACAAACAAAGGCAAAGCACTTTGTCCCTTTGTAAGTGTCTCTAAGGGTCCAAATATTTTCAGGGAGGGGCAGAGTAATGAACTAAACTGAGATAAAGGACAAAACGTTATCAGGTTATCTCAACACATATGTCGGGGTGATTGTCCCACACTCTGCTGCTGACAACTGTGCGGCCAGACCTCACTTGTGGGCACCATCTCATTTCCATTCTAAATCAGATCCACTGCTGCTAATAAACTCAAGTCAAATTTGGGGGGAGGGAGAGACAGAATATTTGTTTGAATATCCTGCTGTTTTTCTTCTCTGTCCACAGTGCGGAGTATCCTCTGATCTAAACAATGTCAACTAGCTGACAAGGTTAGCAGCCCCCTGAGAAGGGTCTTATTTTATTTTTAATGACCACTGCTGCAAATCTACAAAATGACTTTATTCATCCCCGCCAATACCTATCTATGTTAGTTTCCTCTAAGTTTATTGGTACTCAAGGAGAATGACAAATGCCATGCGCAGCTACACGAGTGGTTATGTAAACAAGCTAGATAAGATGGTTCAAGGAAAGAGGGCTAGAGAGTCCTTTCTTTTTCATCATCCTCAGGAATTTCAGAGTATGTACATCAACTAATAAAGATGTGCCAAAAATTACTTATTTATATAGCAGATGATATGGGCATACCATTATAAAACAAACAAACAAAAAAAAAACCAAACTCACTGTCGTGAAGTCCATTCCAGCTCATAGCGACCCCTCCTTGGGTTTCTGAGGTGGTATCTCTATGGAAGTAGATTGCCAAGTCTTCCTTCCAAGGAGTGACTGGTGAATTTGAACTGCCAGCCTTCTCGTTAGCAGTCAAATGCCTTAGGCACTACACCACCAGCGCTCCTCATTTTCAAGCAGAGGCCTACAAATAATAGCAAACTATCCCCTTCTCCATCATCCTTAGTCCTCTGAGTCTCTCTGTTATCTCAGACAACATGTTCAGACACTCCTAATCCATAGGAGCTAAAAGGAGGTAGAATCTGCCCCTCCTGAAGAGTGAAACTTCAGCTTCAGACCCTTCCAGAGCTTACAAGACAAATACTATTGTTTCTCCACTCACTTATTTAAGAATGTTTAGTAAGTTTCTTGTGTGTGCCAAGGTCTGTATAGGTACTGGGCATACAATGGTGAGGATGGTCCCTACTTTCAAAGAACATTTAGTCCAATGGGAATAAAATGCAGCCGACCAAACCACAATGGTAAAGTTTAACAAAGACTATGATAAAGAATAATCCAGCCTAGTCTAAGAGGTCTAGAGAAGGCTTCATGAAGCAGGTATCCATTAAATGAACACCTAAAGGATGATTGGGAGTGAGTTGAATGAAGAAGGCAAGATGGTTTTGTTTAAAAACATCATGTATGGAGATTCAGAAACAAGAGAGCACATAACATATTCAAAGGGATGGATGATGTTTAGTAGAGCTGGAATGTAGTGTGATCACTGGGAGATGGTGATGTGGATGAGGAGGAGAGAAATTGGAGATGGAAAAGAGAGAGGTGGGTCAGTTAGGATGTTTGCATCACTGTGGTGCAGTACTTAAGGCAATTGACTACTAACCAGAAGGTTGGTGGCTCAAACCCACCAGCCACTCCATGGATGGAAGACCAGACAATCTACTTCCATAAAGATTTACCACCTCAGAAACCCAATGGGGGTGGCTATGAGTTGGAATCAACTTGATAGCAGTGGGTTTGGTTTTTAGTTTGGTCTACTGACACAGAATGATTGTTCAATATAATGCGCGGAATAAATGCTCTCATGCATGAATGAAATATCAGAGACAAACGTGAAATGCTGGAAGTATTGAACACCAGGAGGAAGTGTTCAAATTTCTCAGTATTGAGGAAAATAACCAGCTCTCTTACATGTCATTCCTACAACTCTAAAAAGGAACCAATAAACAAATAAATATAAAAAGAGGCAAAATGTATATTTACACAATTAACAGAGATCTCAGGGGAAATTGAATGTCACACTTCACTGGAAAGCTTTCCTGAGACCTTGGAGACAACGTCTTTGTGGAAAGGGGCCCAGAGACTTTGCTTCTTACCATAAAGAATGGCTCATCTCAGTGAGGACCATGCTACTTCCTCATGAATGGTCTAAACATGTCATTTCCAGTTGCTGTGTAGGAAGCTAAAAAAGATAAACACTGTTCCGAATGTATATAATAATTCTATATAGGAGTCCCTGGGTGTTGCAAACGGTTCACATACTCAGCTGTTAAAGAACAGTTGGAGGTTTCTATCCACCCAGAGGTGCCTTGAAAGAAAGGCCTGGAGATCTACTTTCTAAAAATGGCCATTGAAAACTCTATGGAGCACAGCGCCCCTCTGACACACATGGGACCACCATGAATCAGAATTGACTGAATGGCAATGGTTAATTATATGTAGGAATTAAATGAGGGCTTTTAAAAAATAATTTTAAAAACAAAAGACCATTTCCCCAGGAGACCTGAGGAGAAAACTCTCAAGAGGAGAGAGATAAGCAAGAAAAAGAAAAGACTGTCTACTTCAAGTTACCCCTCTTTGTACCTCCGCTGACCCTGTCTCACACAGCAGCTCTCTGAATATTCCAGAGACTAAAACAAAGAAGCCAATCCTCTCTGAAGTCTCAGCCCAAACCCAGAGTCACAGGAATGCCTCCCATCACAGACGCACACTGCTGCTGCCTTCGGATTTGAGCATGATGTGGTTTGAGATGAAAATAATGCTGAAATCTTTGGTTGACAAAGCAGTGACTCCAGGGGACAGACTTTGGGGGATAGAATCTGTGCAGTCTGAAAGCAAAGCAGGCTTTTGTCTCATTGGAGTAATTGATTTTAGCCACAATGTTTTATTTATTTCAAATTTTAAATTATGGGAAAGGAGCGCATGACATGTTTATGTTTATCAGAGGGACATTGTTTGATAAAGGCTGGGAAACCACACACAAACCCTGTGGAAAAGGCTTGTATCTTTCTATGGAAGATTTTTATAGACATTGTTGGCTCCTGCACAGACACATACACACACCACATAGTAACGTGTGACTCTGGGACAAATCAGTTCATTCTTTTTAACACTTACATGAGTTAGCTGGGCGCTCTGGTGGTGTAGTGCCTAAGGCATTTGACTGCTAACCAGCAGGCTGGCGGTTCAAACCTACCAGCCACTCCTCGGAAGGAAGGTTGGGCAATCTACCTCCATAGTGATACCGCGTCAGAAACCCAAGGAGGAGTCACTATGAGTTGGATCAGACTTGATGGCTGTGAGTATGAGTTAGCTATTCTCCTATATCCTCTGAACTTAAAATAAAAAGTGTTCATTCACCAGCTTTCCTGACCAAAACCAAAGCCACCGCCATCAAATAGATTCTGACTCATAGATACCCCATAGGACAGAAAAGAACTGCCCCATAGGGTTTCCAAGGCTGTAAATCTTTATGGAAACAGACTGCCACATTTCTCCCACAGAGCCTCTGACGGGGTTGAACAGCCGACCTTTTCATTAGCAGTCGAATACTTTAATCATTGTGCACCAGAACTCCTTTCACCGGCTTTGAGGGGAATTAAATACAGCAAGCAGTGCTAGCAAAGAGTTACAAAGTTCTCTCCAAGGTCAG
This sequence comes from Orycteropus afer afer, assembly GCF_000298275.1. Taxonomy (NCBI): domain Eukaryota; kingdom Metazoa; phylum Chordata; class Mammalia; order Tubulidentata; family Orycteropodidae; genus Orycteropus; species Orycteropus afer. Next base: position 4,270,158 of record NW_006921748.1, read on the forward strand.
CTTTGCCTGTTAGCAGAAGAGCTGGAAATAGAAGTCAGGACTCCCCCTTCTTTTTCCTGTCCTGTTCCCTTTGGACCAAACTGCTCTCAATCAATAAGCAGCCAGTTATGACAGATTCACATTCTACCCGGTGTCAATAAAAACAAAAATCAAGTTTTAATCAAAACACATAACCAAGATCTACATTTCTCTTGGCCACAATAAATCTTCCCCAAAGGAAGCCAGCTAAAATTCTTTACATTTAAAAAATGAGCTCCCCTGGGACTCCAAATTCCAGTTCGATTTTTGAGCTGAGGCATTTTTTTTCTTTATCATGCACTTGGTGCTATAGTGTGATAAGGGCCCCATGCAGACCATAAAACTAATTTATCATCTGTAAGGTGTACAAAGAAAATGGTAGCTGCCTACTTGTCTGCTTGACATATGAGGTCATTTTTGCCGCTAGCTTTCTAATACTGAGCAATTTTTTCAGCTATTTATATACATTAATTGTGGGCACCCATATGCTCGATGTTGTATTTAATAATGCATTGCACTGAATATGCATTCCTTAAGTTTTGGCATGCAGTGAGCATCTTCTATTTAACTATTTGGTTTGCCTATTAAAATCCATCATTCAGCTATGCCATGTTACCTTCTCTCTCAACTGAATTTATGTTTCTTTAAATCTGGCTCACCCTGCTGAAGCCCATTGAAGTGGACAAGGCCACCTCACATGTCCCAAGGGCTCTAAGCAAAAACAAGCAGAGGAAGTGCCATGGTCCACTTAATAATACTCAAGCAAAAGGATTATTTGATGAATCCCTTTCCCCAAAGGACAGCAGCATATTCACGCTTCACAGTGTAAATATAAATACAGTTCTCAGGCAAGAGAGACACAGGATGCTAGATAAAGTGTGAAAAATACCGCGGCAAACAGCTATGCCAGAGTGATTTCTTAACTAGCAATGGGGAATCAGTTCAAACATCCAAAGCAATCCCAACCTCCTACACGCCAAGCCTTTCCCGAAATATTTCCTCCAGAAAAGGAAGCAAAAATCCAATTCAGAAAGGAACTCAGGGAACTGATGGCTCCAGTCATCCCTTCTTGCTAGGAATAGTCCCCTCCTGAAAAAGAGAAAAAGAAACCTAGACCATCACCCACCCTAGGAGATGGCCCCTCAACTAGCTCCCATGGTACATATGTTAAAATTTGTATCCTAAAATTAACTGTTGCATGGCAAAGCCTTAAATGACCTCAATCAAAACCAAGCAATTTCTATGAGTATTACAATCTATAAAGTATTATCCCATGACTGTCTTGGCTTAAACTAAAATTTTCAGAGGCATTTTTGTTACTCAGCAGAGCAAAAGGAACGTATACTTTTGATCCCAGGGATAGGGAGGGAATCAAGGAAGCCAGGCCCAAGTGAAATGCAGCAGGTGGGGATCAATATCAGCAAAGCCAGTTGAAGGACCCAGGGTAAAGTGGGTGGGCAGGTGACCAAAGAGAAAGAAAGACGGTGAGCTTGGGCAAAAAGAGAGTCATGGTCCTTTTCTTGTCCAACTCTGTGATCTATGTGTTTTGCTTCATATAAACTAGCATTTATATGTGTTCAGACGTCCCAGTACAACTGAATAGCATGAAGCCACACAGAATATAACAGCATGACTCATCTCAACCATGTGTCTCATTGGAATGTGGCCCCTCCCAATTCCCTCACTCTGGTTCAAGGTAGGTGTGGCTGACTATTTGTCTGATGCAGCTGATGTCTGTATCAATGGGCCAAACCAATTATTAATGCTGAAATCCCCTGATTGTTTCTGTAAAACGTTGCACCTATAGCTTTCATCTTCATAGCTTATATAACTTACATCTTTCCTAAGCAAGATTTTTAAGAGCAAGCTGTGATAAATATCCATATGTATCCTTTCAGTTATCAAATTACTAAGCAAGTCTGTATGGACTTACTCAACCTTTCCAGACATTCCAAGACTAAACCTTCTTATTTGGCATGATATTTCAGTAAAGCTTATTCAGCTAGGCCCTGTGATATTGATCCAAAGGGAACTGGGTCAGAAGATAATCTGTAGTATTGCACCTGACCCTTTCAATGTCCCTTTATTCTACCCCTGAGCTCTTATACCTTGAAGACCTCTGCACAGAATCTTCTCTGCTCTTCAAGAAAATGAGCCAGGACCTTAAGTCCAGGGTCTGCACAGGCATTTGTCTTTCTCATAAGGCTCTTACTCTCCATTCTGGTAAAAAAAAATTCCCTGAAAATCTAGCTGTGTCTAGATTTGCACTGACTACACAACTGATCGCCCCCTATTTGGCTTCTCTAGTGCTACTATAAACAGACATACCACAAATGGATGATGTTAACAAATGGATTTATTTTCTTACAGTTTAGGAGGCTAGAAGTCTGAGTTTGAAGTGACAGCTATAGGGGCTAGGTAAAGGCCCCTCGACCTTGGGCTTCAGCACTGCCTCTTGCTCCTAGTTCACTGGAGCTGGAGGCATCTCTTAACTCAGGCAGTTGCTGGCTGCTGAGGCTGAAAAACCCAACATCAACACGTAAAATGGCACAGTTCCAGGACTAGCAAGCAACACAGCAGGCCACTAGTTCAAGTCCAGAAACAATCCCAAGACCAGCAGGCATCATTGGCAGGCCACCAAGAGGAAAACTCAGCCAAATGCAGGACCCCAATGTTCCAAAAGCTCAAGATCTTTCTCAAAGTGTCTTCTTATATACTGGAAGCAGACCACATCCATAAGGCCACTACTCAGCTGCTCACAGCAGATTCCACTATGGAGTTGATCACCCGTCTTATTACAGGGAACAACTACATCCAGCTACCCAGACACTCAAAACCAGGCCCAGTTGAGTTGACACATAACCTTAACTACCACACCCCCTATGTAAATATGTTCTTATGTTGACATCTAGCCACGTTCTGTCAGAGATTTATTCCTTCAATCAAGCTGAAATGCCTCAAGGTTTAGAAAGATGGAATAATTTGTCATATGACCATATTTAGAGATCTCTATTCCAGCTGCTTTCTCAGTAAGTTTGAACAATTGTCGAATTTATCACAAGAAAACAGAAAAAAAAAAAAAAGATTTCATCGTTGTTTAATAAATCTATTTACAAATGAACACTAGGCCATTCAGGCAGGTAAATACTCAGGAAATGAAATTACTAATAACTTCTGGAGCTCCTTCTGCTAACTCTGAAAAACTAGACACATCCAAATAAGAAAAGATTTTCTTGGGCCTAAACTAAAGTCTATTTTGCTCCAAGTTACAACTGTTTTCTTTGCAACTTTCATGTATTTTTACTTATGCCTATGTCATTTTACATTGTACATCTCTATTTCATTTTTCATACATTTTTTAAAGCTACAGGATGTCAAATTTTGTAATTTTCAGCTTAAAGTCACTGAGATCAGGAGAATGCATTAGATCACCTCAAAGCATTTATTAAGTGAGAGGAGAAATGATTCAAGAACATGATGAATACAAAAGAGCAGCTAAAAAGGCAGGGAGAAATTAGGGGAGTGGAGTTTCCAAGGAGCAAAGGGAAGAATATTCTAAGATGAGAAAAGGGGTCTATGACCTCAAAAGCTGCTGATTACCAGGCAAACTAAGTACTCCCTAAGTTCAGAAAAGTGATCTTTGATAACTTGGCAAGATTAGCTGTGGTGAGTGGTGGGGATGAGAGTCAGGTGGCAATGGGTAGAGAAGGAGGAAATGAGAAAATGGAGATAGTGAGTGAGAGGGAAACTTAAAACTCTTGGTTGTAGAGGCCAAAAGCAACTGAACTAGAAGAAAGTTTAAAATTAAAAAAAAAAAAAAGATGAGGGAACATGTCCAGAAAGGAAATTCATAGGTCTCAGTTATGACTCAATTTCTGTGTCTTAATAAGAATCATGAAGGAAAAAACAATAATCATTTATCATATGAATATTGTACCACTTATGATTAGTACATATTGTAAACGCCATTTTTTTTTTTTCAGACAAAAATGTTGAGCTGCACAGAGGCTTAGCAATTTGTCCAAAGTCTTACTTACATAGTTGGTAATTCCTACCCCAGCAGTCTTCCCAGGAAACAAATAGAACCCTCACTGAAGATACTGCACACACACTCTGGTTCACTGCAGTATTATCATGAAACCTTTCACAGTAGCCTGAGCCCTTACCTAGTCTAACTCCCCTTTCTTTCTTCCTTTCTTCCCCTTCTACTGAGCACATCTGTTCAAATATGTAATCTCCTGTCAAACTGCTTAACATTTGTCCTATCTCTTCCTTTAGACTAATACAAGAACTGCACCTTCAGAGCCATTTTATGATTCTAGGATCTATGGGCAGAGAAGAGTGCTTGCTCAATGAATGCTCATGATTCAGTCAACTCAAGTCCATGATACCCTTTGGCAATCTACCATCCATAAGGAATGGAGGGATGGATTTGCACTTACCAGAGAAATGCCACCCATTTCTCCAGCTTATTCCATTACAGCCCATCCAGTGTCATGCCACATTATATTAGAGCCTAAGGCAAAAGGAAAAATCGGTAATACTGATTTTGTCTTTATATAAATTTTGATATTTTTTTTCCTTATAATTTCACATTGATTTTTACTTTTTATTATTATTATTATTATACATTATTTATCTTGATTACTGAGTTTTGGAGGAGCTCTGGTAGTGTAGTGCTTAAGGCACTTGACTGCTAACCAGAAGGTTGGCAGTTCAAAGCCACCAGCCACTCCTTGGAAGGAAGGTTGGGCAGTCTACTTCCATAGTGATACTGCCTTGGAAACCCAAGGAGGGGTTGCTATGAGTCAGGTTCAACTTGACGGCACATAACAACAACAACAACAACTGAGTTTTGGTGCTTACTTAAATATTGTGTCTAAGGCAAGTGCCTCACTCATTTTACTCTAGTCCCAGTCCTGAATCCATCTCTCTTAATGATCAAAAAAAAAAAAAAAAAAAAAGAAAAGACAAAACAGAAAACAGTCTTTCCTGAATCACCTACATTTAGTATTTAAGTAGCAAAGTGAAGTCAGGTGCCAGTCAGGTGTTCTGGGATGAAAGACATGAGCAGGAGCAGCGATAACCCTAAGTAGAAAACAGACCACCATTAATGTCTTTCATGGACGTTTTTGACAACATAGCTTCAACCTAAAATCAAAAGCTTATATTTAAACACCAAAAATTGCATATCTATGAAAAATGAATTCCCTATAGGCTAACTTTCTGCATTTTGTTCTCTTTAAAGAATGTATTAGAGCAATTTAGACTGCCTTCTTAAAAATTTTTATTGTTTTGTGATAGGTAGCAGGAAGCTAACAACTGAACATGCAGCCAACAGGTCAGAAAGAAAGCAATGTGGTTTGACTGCTAAGCATGTCAGGTCTGTCTTCAGCTGACCGCAGCCTGAATGTGTGTGTGTGTGTTTTGCATCTCTCACCCCAGGCCTTGTTTATCAGCTCACAGCCAAGCAACCTGAAATAGTTTTGTTTTATAACCACTACAGAGCCTTTCTCTTTGACTAGGAAATCTGTCAGGAGACCTGGCAGAACATTCTCCCACTCAGTGACAGTGGGGATGAGAAAGTCTGCTCTCCCCTTTCCAGGGACTGCATTTGGAATCAGCTTGAGAATGCTTTGGTCAGGTCGAAACGTGCAGGATTGTTGAGAAAGGAAAAACTGTCTCTTCACTCCTCAGGCAAGGCAAATGCCATCACATTGCAGGCTCAGTGGGAGAGTGGAGATAATGAGGTATTTTGAAACAGCGGACATTGTCAGGAAGACAGAAATTGGGAAAAGGGCTGAGGTGGTGAGTGATTATTTCTCAAAGGAGCAATGGAACACAAAATGGGTCTCAGTTTGGGTTAAGCGAGGGAGATGAGAAAAGGAAGTGTGCTATGAATTATTTACCACTAGATACAGCTTAGCTTTGATCCTGGTCCTAATTGTGAGGTTGTCTTGGTGTGTACGAATGGTAACAAAAGACAGTTGCCAAATTTTCTGACTGTGTATTCCCATGGACACACACATACCCTGATGTTCTTTAAAGGTTAGACATAGGCCATGTTTAGATTCACTTAGGAAGTGTATAATTCAACAGATACTGGGATTATGATCTGCCAATATGTATCTTCCTCTTCCTGAGCTAAAGTGTATAATTCTACCATTAGAAATGCATTCATTGGGTTAATTATTGTCTTTCAATTGATATAGATACATGCATATATAGATATATAGAAAGAGATATAGATATAGATATGCAAAAAGTGCTCAGAGCAAGAGGTAGCATTTATTAAGTACACACTGAAATGTCTCCAAAAGTTATATATTAGATCCTTAATATTTTAATATGTCAGGTCACTATACATGCTGGGTTTGCCTAGAACAGTCTCAGGATATGTCGCTTGTCCTGCTATAACTAATACTACCACTTTTACCCTTAAAAGTAGTAAACTATACACTACACAACCTTACAAATACCATATTTCCAATCAGTCTGTCAGCTTGCTCTCCTCAGTAGTAGTACAGACTCCAGAGAAGACAATGGATCTTTGACTACCTAGAAGTGCTGGAGAAAGAGAGGTAATGGGCATTAAAGGTGAATTATCACCTTTTTTTCAAAGTTTAGCTTTATTCCATGTCTGATACACACACACTTAACTCTATCTGTTGTTGTTGTTGTTGTTATGTGCCATGAAGTCAGATCCAACTCATAGCCACCCCTCCTTGGGTTTCTGAGGCAGTATCACTACGGAAGTAGATTGCCCAACCTTCCCCGAGGAGTGGCAGGTGGGTTTGAACCACCAGCCTTCTGGTTAGCAGTCAAGTGCCTTAGGCACTATGTTACCAGAGGTCCTACTTACTCGATCTACACCTTCCTTATTTGCATGTGGAATGGAATGCAGAACCTCTCACACTGGGTTGTGACCACTCTAACCATCAATGAAACTCAACCAGGAAAGCATATCAACAATTAATACACTGTGCACATTGTACCCTAAAGGGTATAAAAGGCCAAAATCACTGCTCTTGCTGGTTCTAACACTTTAAAGAGGAAGAGAAGAAAAACCTAAATAGCTCACAACCTGGACAAAATTCCTTCAAAGAATGGAAAGTTGTATTTAATATTCATTTAGCTGGCATTAGATGAACAGGTCTAAGAGTAAATTTGACTTCCTTGAGTCACTCCACTTAGATACCTCTGCAAGTTTCTTCCATTATACTTCATACTTTCTTCTTATAATTTTCTTATTATTTTAAAATTATACATCTCTCAGCTAGAATATAAACCCTCTGATCATAAAAGTTGTTGTTGTTGTTGTTATGTGCCGTCAAGTTGGCCCCAACTCATAGCGACCCCTCCTTGGGTTTCCGAGGCAGTATCACTACGGAAGTAGGATTGCCCAACCTTCCTTCCGAGGAGTGGCTGGTGGGTTTGAACCGCCAGCCGTCGATCAAAAAAGTAACTAACATGAATTTGTCAGGCACTGGCTGAGGTACTTTGTATTACTACAAGGAATCCTCAAGGCCCTCTCCCCCTGCTGAGATTCTCCCTTCTTCTGAAAATTGAGATCAGAGGAAAAATTGAGGATCAGAGGATTAAGCAGATTTATCAAGACCATTTTTTAAGAGGTATAACTAGGATTTAAATTCTGATTATCCTTAACCAATATTCTATGTTGCCCCTCTCAAGTAACAAAAACCAAACTATCCTATTTTTCACCACTGTTCCCGTAGAGCCTAGCACAGTGTCTGCAACATAATTAAAACTTAAAAATATTTATCAAATGAATGAATAAGTAAGTGCATTTTACGTGCTGGACACTATAGAAGGTGCTATTCCCAAAGAGTCAAATAAGTCATAGTTCCTGCCCTCAAGGAGCTGATACTCCAAGTCGCAATGAAATAGACAAAGCCTAGTCAATAACATGGAAACACCAGATGGACACTTTAAGCATTTACTTTGATCGACATGTGTTAGTTTCAACAACACTGTTGTTAACTATAAAATATAAGTTCTTATGACTGGGCATAAATTTAATGAGGATTCATGCAAGGATGTCATGTTAGAAGAAAATGCAGTAAAATCAAAAGACACGTGCCAGGCTCAAAGGTCATGTACTATTTTATTGATGTCACAACACAAATGCCCAAGGAAAAATTAGTTGTTATGCTGTTTTCATTCCTCTTGAAGGTGACGGATTGTTCCACAGTAGCAGTTCAGAGAATGGCAAGAGTTTGCTTTGTAGGGAAGAACAGTTGGGACAGCTCTGGGTGGAAAGTAGAACAAGCCTATATGTCTGGGAATAAATTATACACTGTGATATGGTATGCTGTGATACTTCAACATTTTTAAAATACTGTATATTTTCTGTTTTTTTCTTTTTTAATTCTAAAGTTACACTGACTAACCAGGGCCTTTCAAAATAGAAGCAACGACATGTAAAGACTTGAGAACAATCAGTTTGGGGAACTTTGAGGAGAAAGGGTCAACTATGATCAGCACTAAAGAGTGGTAGGGGAGAAAATGAATAGGTGGGACAATAATACTGGACTTAAATGGATTAGACATAGAAGCCTCCATGATAGCACTCCTGTAGGAAGACGTTCCACATCATGGCATGTAAAAATGTTTCCACCCATAAATGTGCCTAGAATTAAGTACAATGCCTTGAATTCTTTCTTGCTTGCAAATATTCAAAGATGAATTCTCAACATTTAAAGAGACCTTTCAGCACTCCTAATCTCCAATCACATGTCAACATCATCTCCACCACACTGACACCCTGATGGCAGACGTTGGTTTTGATTTGGCATTTCAACCGTTGAAATACACACACATACAGTCACTCACTCACACTCACACACACAGAGCCTTCAGCTTAAGGTTTGATTGGCATCAGTCATTTCATAACCTGTCTCTTGGGGATCGGACCAATGGACCTTTTTTAAAGCTTGCAGTATTGAACTGACCCTTCTGATCTAGACGAATGATTCATACTTGCTAATCTTCTCGGAGCCTTCCTTACTCTTAACAAGCCTGTCATTTCTTCCTTCTCTGAAATATTTTTCTCTAGGTACAAGATGATTTAAAATGTTATTTTTATGTCTCTTCTTAACTTTTGTGAGGGGAAAAAAAAATCATACAAATGCATCAAAGACTTAGCTATTCAACCTCATTAGTGACTTCCCCAAAGGAATATGGGCATCAGCATATTTGCAGATTACATTTTGAAAGCATACAAGGCTTTAATTCAACTCAACAAATGGAGCATGATAAAATGTTAGATTCACAAAGTTCTTTAAAGTTTTTTACAACCTCCCACCTAGTAAAGGAATCTCTATGTCACCTCTCCCAGAAAATTAGCCTTTGGTTTGAATACTTTCTGTTACTAAGAGTACATTATTTTGAAAGCCACAATTCTTTCATTTGGGGGAACATCTACCTCTTGAAAGTTCTTCCTTCTAATTGAAAGCAAGCTCCTCTAACTTCATACTCGTAAGTACTAGTTGCATCTTCTGGAGCCACAAAAAAGTCTCATCTTTCATCTGCATCATAGCTCAGGCCTGACCTCAAGTAGATGGTGAGGGGAAGGAGGTCCTACAGTTCCAAAGATTTACATCTTCTTCCTACTTTAGTATAATCTCTTCCTATTCCACTTTTTATCACTCACATTCTCCAGGGGTTCTCAAAGATGTATGCACTCTAAGAGATTCTATAATCATATTTGCAGGTTCTTTAAGTACCCTTGAATGCAGTTTATCTCCTTATCTTCTTTTTGTAGAACTCCAATGTCCTCTTAATCACAATGTCATCATCTTTTTCCATTTTGAAAATCATTCTTCTTATTGAAGTAAACATTTTCTTAGCAGAATAGAGGTATTGACCTATACTGGGGCCTTGATACTTATCAGCCACTGTACTAAATACAAGGATGGGAGAAATACAGAAGTGGAAGTACTGCAAGACCCTCAAGAAATCTTCAATCTGTTGGGGGAACAGAGACAGAGTTGGTACACAGATAAATATAGAGCAAAATGATGCGGGATGTGCTATTCTTCTAAATGACCCAAGTAATTTATAATCATTGAAGAAGAATGAGGAGAAGAGAGATATTCTCTGCCATGTGGAAGCAAAAGTCCTCTTATAAAGTGCTACAGCATGAAGAAATAGAAATCACATTTTCTACAATAGCTATAGTACTATTTACACATCTCTGAAATAGTAGAAACTCCACCCTCTACTTTTCCAATCCCCAATCTCTTTCAAGATACAATTTATCCCATAAAACGCTCTTAGGATATTTTCTGAAAACAACCCTCCATCCAGAACTCATCAATATATCTTCATTATCTAAGGGATAAAATGCAATAATATGAATTTGCAAACTCTCTTTATCCTTAACTGGTACTATTTCTATGTCTATGACATTCATTCCAGTACCTTCAAGAAACTTTCAATTTTAGAGGGTTTGTTTCAGTGCTGACTTTTCATTCTTTTCATCTCTGTCTGCTACATTTTCCAAATCACTCCCTTTCCCATCACATGACTTTCTTAGAAAAAGGCAACCAGAAGGCAAGTGTGGAAGAAAGTAAAAGGGAACAGACAGGCCCTGACTATGCAGTGCAAGTCAGTGTGCTAAGAGAGGAAACAGAATGGGCCCAGATATGCAAGGGGTACAGAAGCCGGAGATCATGTGGCCCAAGAGAGGATGAGGGCGCAGACTCCATTCATGCCTTGGTTAGTCAAGTCTTTACATAGATGTTCACACAGGACTTTGATTCACAAACTTTGTCAGTAACTACTATGTCCTTTCAATTAACTTCTTTTTTATTTGGGTTAGAGTTGGTGAGCTTCTTTCTCTTATAGCCAAGTGGTTCTTGACTAAGACACCCTGCAGGCTCATGTCTCATTGCTCTTAGATTCCATTTTGTTCTTCCTCACTCTGTACCACCACACAGTCTAAAACTTGGTGCAGGGGAAAAAAATATAGGTATAATAATCAAATAGTTGTTGTTGTTGTTGTTGTTATGTGCCATCGAGTCGGCCCCAACTCATAGCGACCCCTCTTTGGGTTTCCGAGGCAGTATCACTACGGAAGTAGGATTGCCCAACCCTCCTTCCGAGGAGCAGCTGGTGGGTTTGAATCGCCAGCCGTCTGGTTAGCAGGCAAGTGTCTTAGCCACTATGCTACCAGAGCTCCCAATCAAATAGTAATATGTTTTATTAGTAGTAGTAGTAGTAGTATTAATTTGGTGAGCAAAACTAAAAGAATGACAAAGAAGAAAATCAAAAACCAAACTAGTTGCCATCAAGTTCTTTCTGACTCGTGGTGACACTATGTGTGTCAGAGTAGAACTGTGCTCCACAGGATTTTTATGACCATGACCTTTTGGAAGCAAATGACCAGACCTTTCTTCCATGGCATCTTTGGATAGGTTTGAACCACCAACCTTTTGGTTAATAGCACAGCACTTAGCTGTTTGCATAACCCAGGAATTCAGCAGAAGAAGAATGGAATGTTATTTCCTTTGCTTAACAAAGAAATGGAAGCGTTTAAAACTATAGCATGATATAAGGAGAGAAAAATGAAGTGGGATTTGTATACCTTATCCTTTGAAGAAATAAAAAGCAGATTGATGTTTAAGTGTCTTGATATGGGGTAGCAAAAAGTCAGATAAATACTGAGCTACAAAAAGAAATCTTAGGGTGTGCCACACCTAGCTGAAATACTGACCAATCCATGCTGACAAAATAGGGTCCTAAACAAACGGATTTTCTTTTGTTGTAAACTGTGCTGGTCTTTTTCTGCAAAAGTCACACTAGATACCCAAGTAGAGAGTCATTGTGAACCAGGAAAGAGGACACAAGTGCAATAAGTAGGGAATACAACAGAATGTTTCCACCAGAAAAGAAAAGCTTACTAAGGTCTCCTGATGAATTTTTCTGCACTTTTCTTCTTCCAAGTGAAAAATGCAGTATGCCCACACACTCAATCAGGGAGAAAATATATTCTGAAAAAAAGTAGACAGCAGTAACAGTCAGAATCCGGGGTCATTCCTAGACTCTGTTTCATTCCGCATCTGTAAGAAATTGGGAAAAACACCTGCATGCCCTCTACCCACAGACTGAAGTGAGAATGAATGTGGAATGAATATTTTGCAAAATGAAAATGGGCTCTATGAATGAATATATTGTTAAATGTTAGCTGTGTATTTCTTTCTCTCTTTTCTTTTCTTGCAAACCTAGAAAAAATAGGGAATAAAATAATGTTTCTCTTATCCTCTCCCTCCCCACACTTCCTTTAAAAGTTAGAAGAGCAGTTAGTTATTAAAACTTAAGATGGATCCAAAGTTTGCTCCTCCACAATGACTTTATTGTTTCCTGGCTCTTTGAATGTCAATGAGTATATACCTCAAAATTACTCCTGTCAATTATAAAGGTCCTTATCTTAGCATTGATTTTTACATGCACAGATCAATAGCAAGAGATGGCCCAATAATTAATATGGGGAATCTGAATTGCTTTTTTTCCCAAGCATTTAGCTTTAGCCACAGAAATATCCCTCTTTTGCTGATAGTCTGTTTTTATAGTTATCCCTTTTTATTATGTTTCTAAGACAAATTCTCACATATAAGAATACTGAAATATTTTTTACTTACCAAATGATATTTGGTAACTATACATTTTCTAAATAAGACCAATACGTAAGGAGCTATGAAGCATCATCTCCCAATGTACTTTAAATGTAGTCCAACATATTGCCATACACTCTCTATGTATTTCTAACACTGGTTTTAGGATTTTTGCCCCCCAAAGGGCATGTAGTAACCATGTGCCAAGCATTGTGTGAAGGAGTAGAAAAGCAAAAAGAAAGAAGAAATCCTCTCTTCCTTTAATAATTTTGCTATCTGTTCAGTGGACAGAGACAGGCATAATGAACATTTTGTGATCTAGAAAATATAGCTATAAGTAGACTATGCAGTGGAGTAGTTAGGTGACCCCTTTCAGTGATGTGCTGAACTGGCTCATCTTGACTAGACCCAGCTGACTGTGTGCATCTCTTCTCAACTCCATTCAATGACATCACAATGGGATATTGAAATTGGCTATGGTGGGAAATTTCCCACTACAGAAACTGGCAAATGCTGCAAACCAGGTTTCCCCTCCTGCCATAGAACCAGCTGTTAAACCGTTACTGTACCTGTGTCCTTAACCCTTCCTGGGGGATTAAGAAATCGCAGAGACTAAGTCAGGAAAGCTGATCTTAAAGTCCTTTTACTAGCTGGACTACCATATTGAAGGAAACCCCATGTTCTATATAATGCAACTGAAAAACGTCTTTTATAAATTGTACTTGTGTTCATGCATAGCCATTTAGCTTACAGTTGTGGAATGAGGTTAAGTGTTCAGAAGGACACAGCTGCATTAACTTTCATGTGTTAGATAATTGATCAAACTGGTCAAGAAACAGTGTGAAGTGGTCATTTAAATGAACAAATCAATACAATAAGTACATTATCATTTAGGTAATTTTTGTCATGGATCTAATTTCTATCACAGCACTTTCAAAAGATGGGACTAATACCTTTTAGTACTTTGTGGGTTTTATGCTAATACGGAACTTTGAAATAGGTAGGGAATTGTTACTAAATAAACCTTAGTGATCGGATTGTATCTTTGACTAGGCATGGTCAGGTGCTTAAGTAACTCCCTGATTGTTCAGATTCATGTGAAGTCCCCATTAGCATAGAAAATCAAATACAGGTCGATGGACAATAAACTTCTGAGTTTGCCTTAAGTCAAAAGTCACAAGTGTCTCCTGTGCACCCTAAGAATGAACCAGAATAAAGAGAGTTATCTTGGGATCTGGTTTCTTCTCATCAGGGCATGCACGGCAGCCTGAGATTTTATCCACACCACTGAATTATTATTATTATTATTATTGTATTATTTAGAAATATATGGGCAGTACAGAAAACCACAATGTTGTAGTTGTTATGTACCTGCCTTCTGAGGAGTGGCTGGTGGGTTTGAACTGCCAGCCTTCTGGTTAGCAGTCAACTGCCTTAGGCACTACGCCACCAGAGCTCCCAAAAACCCCAGTAAGATATGTGAAAAGAAGTGGAGAACAGAGAAGTAAAGAAGCAAAGAATACAGGGGGAAGAAGCCTGCTTGCCATGGACAGATAATCCCTATTAATTACAGTACACCTTCAGCCATTCCTCTACACATTTCTATTCCTATATACATTTATATTTTTTTTCCAAAATAGAGATAATACAGTAAAGTCAGATTCAAAACTATTTTCAAATCCCTTATATTGGGCATGTCATTTGTTTCTCTTTTTTTTTCCTGTAAATAATATAGTGATGGCCATCTATAAAGCTAATCTTCACATATGCATTCATAATGAATTCTTTAGGATAAATTCTTTTTTTTTTTTTTTT
>NW_006921748.1:4290995-4304189 GCF_000298275.1 Orycteropus afer afer
AAGATTATCTTCTGTGTCTGTGTTAATTGGTTTCCCTTTTCTTTGTTGAAGAGGGTCTGTGCAATCCTTCTGCCTAGTCCGCCATCTTGCCCCGCCTCTCCAGGATAAATTCTTAAAAGTGGTGTTTTGGGATCACAGGGTAAAACAATTTTAAGAATGTTGACAAATATCGGTAAATTATTCTTCCACGGAAGTTGTAACAATTTTCACCTTTACCAAAATGTGGAAAAACACCACTTCCATATATTCCCACTTAGAACAAAATTTATCTTTAATTTTTTTCTTTGTGATTATTGAAAATATCACCTTACTCTCAAATGCATTTTTTTTGCTCATAAAATAAGATAAACATATTCTTATAAACTCATCGATTCATAAATTTAACGATCACTTGAAATTGTTGGTGAATTCCTGTCCATGTTCTTTGTCCATTTTGAGGGAGAGTGGGGAGGTAAGACCTTTTTATATCGAAGTATTAGAATTATTTTATCTGTATGCTATAAATATTTCCTCAGTGTGACACACTAATAAACTTAGGGTCAATATTGCTGTGATATTACTTTTTTTATGACAGTCCCTTAATTTAAAACAAATTATTTTGCTCTTTATAGCCTACAGGACAAAATCACTTCAACTTACAAATATTGTTATCAGTAATGATGAGAGTGATGATTATCATTATAACATTTATATAATACTTAGAGTTTACAGTACATTTATAAAGTATTGTTGAACACTTAGCAGTACTGTACTCCTTATATAACTGGTTATACATTAGAGGAGGTATCTTAAACTAAATAAATGTTATTATATTTAAGAAAAAGTTAAAATTATCTCACAGTGTTAATTTCATTTAACAGATAAACAAGCTGAAACACAAGGGGCCTGTGACTTGTTCAGATGCATATGATTGTAAGTCATTTCTTTTGACTTCAAATTCTTTATTATTTTCTATGATTCTACTCTATTAGAAGATAGTCCCCCATCTGGCTCCAATCTATATTTCTGGTATTATTTTTAATTTCTCCTGATGAAAAATTCTGATCTCCTATCACTATGGGTAGGAGCTCTGGTAGCATAGTGTCTAAGGCACTTGACTGCTAGCCAGAAGACTGGCAGTTCAATCCTACCAGCCACTCCTTGGAAGGAAGATGGGGCAATCTACTTCCATAGTGATACTGCCTCAGAAACCCAAGGAGGGCTTGCTATGAGCCCGGTCCGACTCGACGGCACATAACAACAACAACAATCAGTATGGTAGCACTCAAACACCATTTTCATTGCCATCAATTTCAACTTGCTCAGGCTTCTGCCAGCCCTCAGGCTTTACCCTCTCCCTACCTCTGTACACATACATAGACCATCCATTTTCTGTTATTGTGTTTGTTAGGTACCTAGTCATCTCTGACTCACAATGACCCTATGAACAGCAGAATGAAACACTGCCTGGTCCTGTTCCAGCCTCACTATCCTTGCTATACCTGAGCCCATCATTGCAGCCATTATGTTAATCCATCTCATTGAGGTCCTTCCCCTCTTTCATTGACCCTCCACCTTACCAAGCATGACTTCCTTCTCCAGGGAATGGTCCCTTCTGACAACATGACCAAAGTAGGTGAGATGAAGTCTGGCCATTCTTGCTTCTAAGGAGAATTCTGGCCACACCTCTTCCAAGACAGATTTTCTATACCATCTCAAGTTCAATTACTTTCATAAAGTTTTCCTTCCCCTGTTTCTTGATTAGAATGACCTAGGATTTCTTTTAATTTCCATTTCCCAAGTAATAATAATAACAATCGCTAACGTGCATTTACCATTTTCAGGTAAAATATCTGAAGCACATCATATCACTTGACTGTTTCAGACTCTGTATGCTCATTAGTATAAATGTTATTTTCCCAATAGCCAACAGGAACACATCTTAACTCATGTATACGTCTCTTAGCAATAAGCACAGGATTGTATATAACCCAGAACCCAACTAAATAGCTGGTGACACAATGGTTAAAGCGTTCAACTGCTAACCAAAAGGTCAGTGGTTTGAACCTACCACCCACTCCAAGCGACAGTGATGGGGCAGTATGCTTCTGTAAAGATTTACAGCCTTGGAAGCTGTATAGGCAGTTCCACTCTGTCCTATAGATTCACTATGAGTCAACTGATAGTGGGTTTGGTTTTTGGTTTGAGAAACCAACTGCCACATCTTTCTTCTGCAGAGTGGCTGGTGAGTGCAAAATGCAACCTTTCAGGGCTTAACCAATGTGTTACCAGGGCTTCTTACATACTCCAGACACCTTATAAATGTTCATTGAACATTGTCTTTGCTCACTGTTAACAGATTGTTCATTTAGCAACTCCTTTACCTATCTATACATTATGCAAATTAGTTAATGATTATAATTTGCTTTAGCTAATAAACAATAGTTAAAGATCCTTTACTTTGTTAACTATTATCTTATTACCCAATAATAGACTTAACTATGTTTAGTATTGGGAGAATTTAGTTCTATGACTGGCATAAATTCTATCCACCCCTCCTCTTTCTAGAACTACCCTATGAAAATTGATCTTTATAAGCCATTGTTTGCTCACATTAGTTTTTGTGACTCATGAGCAAAATATTTCCCTTAGCTGATGATCACATACCATAACTGTCCCAGATATGTTGTTCAAAGGAAGTTATATCAGTTTAGGTTTCCACAGAGGATACGCTAATCATATAAATAAATTATACATGGGTACAGGAAATTGCATTATAGCAAATTGGACAAATTGAGTTTAAGAAAAGAAAACATAATTATGTAATTTTAGGAAGGAATAAATATTGACCAAAATGCACATTTTTACAAGTAATGTTATCTCTGATCAGCAACATGTTTCTTGATCAATATTTGTAGTTTGATTCATTTCCTGCCATATAGAACCTGATGGGATCATCAATATATTCAAAGTTTTTTTTTTGTTTTGTTTTGTTTTAAAAAAGGAGGAGTGTTTTTAAAATAACCATTTCTAAAAGTTCCTTTTTTTCTTTCTTTTTATGAATTTCCTAAATGGCCTCAGGAGCAGTGGGCCCAATGAGAGGTTGGATCTGTTGAAAGAGAAGAATTTTCTTGAGACTCAGCTACGAACAGGAACAATAGCACTCATCTCTGAGTGCGCAAGACAGAGCAAAAGATGGACTTCCTTCACATGTCAAACCAGTGGAGACATCAGTAAGCTGTCAGCAGGGACAAGGACACATTAGGAATAATCAGTTATCAAGAGGAAGGAAATAGTATTTCAAGTATTTTGGATATGCACAATCACATCATATTTTCAAGGGATTTTCTTGCCTATTCAGTTCAAGTCTCCTAACATTCTGCACAAGCAGTATAATAGACAGTCTTGGGGTGGGGACTGGAGAAGGTACAAACAATCATAATGCATGGTTTTTGTCCTCAAAACCCTCTCCACCTATCTAAGGAGACAGACATGTTCATGTCTAACAAGATTATAGGCCATGATTTCATAAGCTTTATGAAGAATGTAAAAGCAAAATACAATGGAGGCTGAGAACAGAGAAGCAGTGTTTCTGTGAAGGCTTCAGGAAGCATAAAATTTCCGCTGTGCTCACAAGACTTCGAATCTTGTTGAAGGATATTTTGAACTAAGAAATCAACAAGAGAATAAGAGTGAAAATGGCAGTTTTGTCATGAAACGGTAAATTAGTGATCCATAGGTGGTGCAAATGATTAAGTGCTAGACTACTAATAGAAAGGTGGGTAGTTCAAACCCACTCACAGAAGCCTCAGAAGTAACACCTGACAGTCTGCTTCCAAATAGTCACAACCTTGAAAACCCTATGGAGCAGGTCTACTCTGTGTACTTGAGGTCACCATGAGCCGGCATTGACTCAGTGGCAACTAACAACAACAATAAATGTAAAAAGGAAGAGGTATAGTGGGAAGTGAACTGAAGAATTGCATCATGTTTTTAAGAGTTTTCAATGCAAAGCTCTGATGCGTCATTAGACCTCATTTTTTATGAAATGGAAATCCAGAAGAAAAAAAAAAAAAAAACAACTTAGTGAGAAGAGGATCATCAACATCATAACAGCCCTGTTGTTACGCAGATTTGTTTCTTTCTGCAAATGTGGACAGTGCAGTATAGAGAAGTAATAAGCTCACTCACAACAAAAGAATGAAAATCATACAGAAAACTCCAAGGATCTGGTCAACAAATCTTTTCAAAGCACTATAACTTTATTATTTTCCCAAATCCAGGATTTGAGGATGATCTTGATGACAAAATGTAATCCTAGGGAAGAAGCAATTATTTTCAGAAGCTGTCATCAGGCATTGAACCAGGCATCCACTCAGGTCCTACCATCTCCATCTGTGAGCCAAGATCTATGTTCAGCATCCTTTTCTTGTTCTTTTTATTGTGATTCAGGTGAAGGTTTACATAGAAAATTGATTTTCCATTCAACAATTCATACACATTTTGACTTGTGACATTGATTGCAATTCCCACAATGTAACAGCATTCTTCCCACTTCCTCCCTGTAGTTACTGTTTCCATTTCTCTTTCTGTGTTATTCCTTCCAGCCTCCTGAGTTTTATCCCTGGGCAAATGCTGTGCTTTGAATCTGTGAAGGTTGACTGTTCTAAGAAGTGTGTACCTCCCTCGTGTTATTTTTCACCTAATAGACTTATTGTTTACCTGAAAGTTGAGCCACCAGGCTGAGTTCCAGACCTGAAGGGTATCTAGGACCATAATCTCCAGGATTCAACCAGTCTTTATCAGACAAGTAAGCTTAGTCTTTATTATGATTTTGAGTTTTGTTCCACATTTTTCTCTTACTCTATCAAGGACCTCTTATTGTAAACTCTTTCAAAGTGGTTGGCAGTGGTAGGCAGGAACCATCTAGTTCTTTTGGTCCCAGGATCATGGAGGCTGGGGTTCATGTGGGCCATTAGTCCTTCAGACAAATTGTTTCTATGTGTCTTTGATTTTTTTCACTCTTCTTTTGCTCTGAATGGGAGAGACCAATACTTGCACCTTACACAACTGCTTACAAGCTATTAAGACCCCAGTCCCTACTCACCAAAGATGGATGAACATCATTGTCTTTGTGGACCATGTTATGCCAATTGATCTTGATGTTCCTTGAGACTACGGTCCCAAGTTCCCAGGTCAATGACTCTTTCCATCAAGATATTTGATTATGTTGAAGAAATTTTCATACCTTTGCCACCTGTATGTTCTACTACATTCACAAACAGATATAACACACCCATGTTCATAATAGCATTACTAACAATAGCAAAAAAGATGAAAAGAACCTAAGTGCTTATCAACAAATTGATAGATACACAAACTAACAAGCTATGATATATACACACAATGGAATACTATGCAACATTAAAGAATAATGACAAATCTATGAAACACTGCATAACATGGATGAACCTGGAGGACATTATGCTGAGTGAAATTAGTCAATCATTGAAGGACAGATATTGTATGAGACCATTACTACAAAAAAAATTAAGATAAGGTTTACTCACAGAAAGAAACATTCTTTGAAGTTTACAAGGGGTGAGAGGGGAAGGGAAAGTAAATCACTAACAAGAAGGTAGACATATATTAACTTGAATGAAGGGAAAGACAATATACAATAAGGGGGAGATCAGTGTAAAATAATAAAGGCAAAAGACGACCCTGGGAAGAGCATAAGAGTTAGAGGCAACAAAGGTAAATACTATTATGTTCAGAATCATGGAATAACAGTAGTAATAGTAATCTATGAGTGTATACATAGACACAAACTGAAGAGCAGTAGGGAGGTGAACAGGTCTACACCCACGAATATATACATGTGTGACAGAGGATATTTCTACATATGCATTTATGGGTGTTGCAAATATATCCATGAATATAGTTCAGCATCATTTTGGTGACGGAAATTCATTGATTAGTAAAATGTCTCTTCAAGATTAAGTCTCAGGACCAATTAATTGAGATTCAAGGGAGAGACTGACCAGTATGTCCACCAACACACATATAATGACCTTGGGGTCCCACAAGCACAAATGTATCTGTTCAGAACAAGGGGCACGAGTGGAGACCAACTTAGAAGTCAGACTGTAAGAAATTGTATCCATTCCTATAGGAATACAAAATTCAACATCAGCAGAGACTATACAAAGAAGAAAATAGAATTACACAGGAACATTTTAGAAAATAGTCCCAACACATCAGACTCAGATGAGGTGATGTCTGAGCATTGGTAGTAAACCCCAGAGGCAGAGAGACTTCAGTATGTGAGTTGCTAGTTGAAGACAGACAATCCTACATCTTTCCACTTCCAACTGAATATGAACCCAACTTTAACTTGGGCAGCTAAAGAACTGCTTGCTGGACAATGTACTATTTTTGGCAATGATCTGTTTCTTGTGCTAAGACTACTGAAAGTGTCAGACATGGTGGTATCCAGTAGGGTGTCCCTAAGAAATAGATGTGAGAGGAAAGAATGAGGGAAAGAGGAAGAACTGCAGGACATTTCAGTAGAATGAACAACTACTTTACTTAGGACTTCTTTGCATCTTTCAAAATAAAAGTTCTTTGTATTGAAATGTATTGGCTTTTTGATTGTAAAAGCAATGATACTTATAATTTAAAAAATTACAAGACACACACATAAAGTGTATAGATAAGTGAAGTAGCCATCATCCACGTGTTGGTTGGCTGTACTGTGGGAGCTTGAGTGTTACTATGATGCTCAATGCTATCCTCCCAGCATTTCAAATACAGGTAGGATCACCCATAGTGGACAGGTTTCAGAGGAATTTTTTACAGTAAGAGAGACAAGGAAGAAAGGCCTGGCCAACTACTAATGAAAATTAGCCAATGCAACCCCTATTTATCACCACAGAATATTGCCCAATATAATACTGAAAGATGAGCTTCCTAGTTTGGAAGGCACTAAAAATGCGCAATGACTTCAACAATGCACTCAAGCACACCAATGACATGAACATGGTTCAAGACCAAGCAACAATTCATTTTGTTATGCACGGGGTCACCACAAATTGGAGCCCACTTGACAGCAACTAACCATAATTGAGAAAATCATGTATTATTTCATCACCTACGTATGTTCATGGTAAATACTTTGAGATGTTTTCTTCCACTCTTTTAACTATGCAAATATCTGCAATTGCTAGCAGATTTGGAACCTGGCCATTTCATGCCAGGTTTTGTTTATTTAATATGATGAACATTTTCCTGCATCATTAGATAACCTTCAAAAATGCAAAAATATAGTTTCAAAAATGTAAAAATAAATATGTAAGTCTTTATTTCATGTAAGTAGACTGAAGCCCACCAGCATGCTCAGGATGCTGCCTGAGCACAGCACTGCCGCTTTACTTGGAATATGTTTCCTCTTTAAGCTGGTCTGGTAAATTCCTGTCTTACCTTTAATACTCAGCTAACCCTTCACTCTGAGAAGCCTTGTCGGACAGCCACTCCTCACCTCACTTGCCTGAGCAGAGTCAGTCATCTATCCTTTGTGCCACATCTGTAACTCATGTATTCTTCAATTAGAGTTTCCCCTTCATGAGTCAGGCACTGTGCTAAGGGCTTCCTTAACATCTGTTATCTCATTTCTTTCTCATCACAGTCTAAGCATTGTGATGTATTAGTCTCTTGATTTTATAGATGAAGACAGTGAAAATCAGAACATTCAACCTGAGCAAAGTCTCACATCTCTTAAGTGGCAGAGCCATAATTCAAACTCTAGTCTGACTGACGCTGAGGCTCCATCTTTCTTAGCGCCCATGCAATAGTGTACATATTAAACTGCATTACAAACTTCAGAGTTTCTGTTCAAAACAAAGGCTAATGTATATTCGAGTTATATTCTGTGTATCTGTTCTTTTATAACAAAACACTCTGAAATTTAGCAGTTAAAAACATTTCATTATATTTCATGATTTTGTGGGTCAGAAATTTGGGCAGAGCTCAGGGATTCTCCGATTCCACATTGCATGGGCTGAGTTCACTGGCTATGCTCAGCAAATGGGCTGAACAACATAGGTTCAGGCACATGTCTCGTGTCTGGATGGAGATGGGTGAGAGGCTGGGGTCACTCAATTGGAATTCTTGACCAGAGCACCTCCACATGGCCTCTCGGTGGTCTCAGAGTGGTCAGCCTTCTTAGATGGAGCATTTGAAATGTAACTAATGTGACTGAAGAAATGAATTTTAATTTTGTTCAATTTTATTTAAATTTAAATATCTGTAAGTGCCTAGTAAGTACTATATTGGGCATCATAGCTCTCTAATATAAATATATGTTCCTGAAAAATCAACAAGACAGGAAAACCAAACTAAAAGTGGTCAACAGATATGAACAGATAGTAGAGACTGAGTATCCAGTATTCAAAATTAATGGTAATCAGAAAAATGAAAAATTAAATGAGAAGATGTTGTTCTTATTTGCTGTTAGGTGCAGTGGAGTCGGTTCTCACACATAGCTATCCCATGTACAGAACAAAACGTTGCCCCGTCCTTCACCATCCTCACAATTGTTGCTATATTTGAGCCCATTGCTGCAGCCACTGTATTAATCCATCTCATTGAGAGTTCCTTCTTCTTCTCCGACCCTTTACTTTAGCAAGCATGTTATCTCTCTCCCGGGATTGGTCCCTCCTGATAACAAGTCCAAAGTAAGTGAGAAAAAGCCTTGCAATCCCCATTTTCAAGGAACATTCTGGCTGTGTTTCTTTCAAGACAGATTTGTTCATTCTACTGGAAGTCCATGGTATATTCAATCTTCTTTGCCAACACCATAATTCAAATGCATCAATCTTCTTCAGTCTTCCTTATTCATTGTCCAGCTTTTGTATGCATATGAGGTGATTAAAAATATCATGCCTTGGTTCAGATGCACCTTATCTCTCAAAGCGATATCTTTGCTTTTTAACTTAAAGATCTTTTGTAGCAGATTTGTCCAAAGCAATACATCACTTGATTTCTTAACTGCTGTTTCCATGGGCAAAATGAGGAGATGCTTTACACCTATCTGAATAACAAATCTTAGAACACTGGTTAATGCTAAGGTTGCTGGGAATGAAGAAAACAAGGTACCCACTTGCATAGCTAGTGGTAAATGAGGCTGGAACAGCCATGTCTGAGAGCAATCTGAAAATACTTGGTCCAAATAAGGTGACATATACTCTATAATTTACTATATTCTCTGTAATATGTACAGGATGTTCATTGTAGCAAGAAGTGGAGATAACTCAGGTGTCCCTAATGGAGGAAAGGAAAAGTCAAATGTGGTGAGTTCATACTATGGAATGTTACACAGTCATTAGAAGTAACAACAAACAAAGTACATATAGTGAAATTAATAGATTTTATGAATACTGAGTTTAAAACATAAGAAACATTATCACTCCTATAGCACATACTATTGAAAATGAAAACATACACAAAGCAATAATCCTTATAGAATATACACAAATTTAAGTGTATTTAACAAATTTTTTTATGGTTGTCCAGGGGATAGAATGGAATAGAAATAATTAATGGGAGAGATAGAAGGGAGGAAGGAAGAGAAGAAAGAAGGAAGAAAGGAGGGAAGGGAAGAAGGAAATAAATTCAAATCCAATTAGTTGTGACAATTGACTATATACTAATAACAATGATTACTGCAGCTCTCCATACATGAAGTCTCCCAAATTTATTTCCGAATGCAAACACAATTCCTTACTCATAGTTAACCAGTTATTATGGAATCAAGTCATGGCCACATCTTGTATGCCCAAGTAGAACTGTGCTCCACGGGGTTTTCAAAGGCTGATGTTTTGGAAGCAGATCTCTAGACCTTTCTTCTGAGGTGACTCTGGGTGGACTCAAACCCCCAACTCTTTGGTTAGCAGCCAATCATGTTAACTGTTTGTACCACCCAGGGACTCCTGCACGTAGTTGCTGCCTAGCAACAACATTAGGAAGCTCAGATGAAGGAGACTCTATTAGGTTAATACCATCAGTACTATAGGGTTTGTACTGAGTAAACAGCCACTATCACTTTGTGCTTTTACCTTCACTCCTGCTACTCAAATGCCCAGGAGTTTCCTGCAGCTCTGCAACTATCTCCCCATTCATTTAAGTAGAGCTGAAGAAAAAGGAGTTTCAGGTGAGTCTCAGAACCTGAGAAGGCATCTACTTGAGAGAGAAGTAAATTCTGAGCTAATAGAGCAAATACACTGACATTAACTGGCATAACAGTAATACAAACTCATAGACCTCTGTGGTAGACTGAATAATTGCCCCAAAAGATACTGGGTCCCAATCTCTGGAACCTATAAATATTGTTCTATATGGCATAGTCTTTGCTGATGTGATTACTCAGTCAAGAATGATCTTGAGATGAGATTATAGTGGGTTCTAAATGCAATCACAATTTTCTTATTAAAAGGAATCAAAAGGGATATTTGGCACATAATCAGAGAAGAAACAACATGAACACTGAGCAGAGAAAGATTTGAATATGGGGGCCTTGGAGATTAGAGTGATGAAGCCACAAACCAAAGAATGCCAACACTATTTCCTTCAAAAGCTAAAAATAGAAATACCATTTGATCCAGCAATTCTATTACTAGTAATATATCCTAAAGACTGAACACTAACAGACATATGCACACGTATGTTCATTGCAGCACAATTCATTATAGCAAGAGATGTAAACAATCTAAAGTCCCATCAACAAATGAATGGATAACCAAATTATGGCACATCCACACAGTGGAATACTATGCAACATTAAAGAATAACGAAGAATGCACAAATCATCTCACAACATGGATGAATTTGGAGGATATTATGCTGAATGAAATAAGTCAATCACAGAAGAAGAAATATTGTATAAGCCCATTATTGGAAAAAGTCAAGAAAAAGTTTACTCAGGGAAGGAAATTCATTTTGTTTGTTACCGGGGATGGAAGGGAAGGGGAGGGAAGATTCTGGACTAGTTAGGGGTCACTTGTCAATTTGAGTGAGGGGAGGGATGGTATGGAAAGAGTCTGTGAACAACATGATGACATTAGGGAAAGGAAGGACACTGAAACATGCACATAAGATACAGACAAGGGAGGCAAATGCCATTACATGCACAATACTGCATTACCACTCATACCAAACACCAGGCTACAGATAAATGCATAGACAGGTGAGAAGATCAGGTGGGGGTAGGAAAATAGGAATATACCTAGACCAAAGATAGATATGGCTGAAGATAATCTTACACATGCACTTGTGCTACATAATTAGCCACTTACATTATAGAAGCAACAGAAGGCACAGTTGGAGTAACTTCTCCAAGACAATCAAATACCTTGAGAGAATCACAGGGCCTTTGGGCTTGGGACCATAGTCTTGGGGGATATCATGCTCAATTGGCACAACATAGTACTTAAAAATCGTGTTCTACAACCTACGTTGGTGAGTAGTAACTAAGGTCTTAACAGCTCTCTAGCAGCCATCTATGACACAACTCTTGGTTTCCTCTTGTCTAGAGCAAAGAAAAGGGAACAAAATCAAAGGCATCTGGAAACAAGGATAAGATCGACCATGAAGACTTCATTCAGCCTTCATGACCCCAAGATCAGAAGAACTAGATGGTACCTGGCTACCAATGCCAACTATTTGGAAAGGGATCAGGACTAGAGATCCTGGATAGAGTGGGAGGGAAAACGTAGAACAAAATTCAAAAAACAGAGAAATTTCCAGAATTACTGGTCAGATAGAGACTGGTGGAAGCCCTGAGACATGGCCCCAGGTCTTTGGGCCTAGAAATGGACTCACTTTCAAGGATTGGCTCTCAGCCCAAGAGTAGAAAGACTTACATGCAGAACAGCTTCCCCAGGATGATGTACCCATCTACTCTAGGGAGATGCACCCCTTAGTTCAATCAGCCATGAGACACCAAAGGGGCAGCATTCACATAGAGGGAAAGCTGGACAGACAGGAATGCACAGTTAAGGGCACAGGGAGCGGGTAGTCACAGGAAGAGGAGACGAGGAAAGTTTTTTTTATGGCTGGGGATGGTAATGG
Organism: Orycteropus afer afer; assembly: GCF_000298275.1. NCBI lineage: Eukaryota > Metazoa > Chordata > Mammalia > Tubulidentata > Orycteropodidae > Orycteropus > Orycteropus afer. Next base: position 4,303,101 of record NW_006921748.1, read on the forward strand.
GGCCATGAAATAAAATATGTGTGAACTGTTGAATGTAAATCAAATTTGCTTTGTATATTTGTACCCAAAGCACAATTAAAAAAAAAAAAAAAAAAAAAAAAACCTCAAGTAATGCCAACATTCATCAGAAACTGGAAGAAGCAAGAAATGGATTTTCCCCTAAACCTTCTGCAAGAAGTGTGTTCCTATTGGCGTCTTAATTTCAGTGAACTAATACTGATTTTGGACTTCTGGCCTCCAAAATTGAGAGAGAATAAATTTCTGTTGCTTTAATCCACCATGATTGTGCTAATTTGTTACAGTAACCATAGGAAATTAAAACAACTCTAAAGGAGAAATGAAAGATGCTGAAAGATTAATAGATTGGCTAAAATCCAAATACATTCAGCCTAGACAGTCCAAGACTTAGTTTTGTTAAGCAGTTGGCATTTCCTAGACAGTAAGAGCAGTAAGGAGATACCAGCCAATGTCATTGATCAGATTAGAAATCAGAAATTTGAGATGTCAAGAGGTTTTTAATCCAGAACATTTTCACATATTTTCTCACTTCTCACTCTGGATCACAAGAGACTGAGTGCCCACTGCCACCCTATAGAATCCTCCTTGTTGTCAGCTGCTGTCGAGTCATACTGACTCATGATGACCCCGTGTGTAACAGAACAGAACTGCTCTCACATGCTCTTTTCTGGGTGTAATCTTTTTTATTTTTTATTTTTTTTCAATTGTGATTTGGTGAAAGTTTACAGGGTAAATCAGTTTTCCACTCCACACTTCATACACGTTTTGTTTTCTGATACTCGTTTCAATGCCCACAGTGTGACAGCAGTGTTCCCACTTCCTCCCTGAGTTTACCATTTCCCTTCATCTTTCTTTCCTATCCCTTCCTGCTTTCTTAGTTTATCCATGAACAACTGCTGCCCTTTTGATCTCATATGACAGATTGTTATAATGAGTGCATACCTCTCTTGTATTACTGTTCACCTTATGTTGTTGTTGTTTGCCGTAGAGTCGGCCCCGACTCATAGCGACCCCTCCTTGGGTTTCCGAGGCAGTATCACTACTGAAGTAGGATTGCCCAACCTTCCTTCC
>NW_006921748.1:4304289-4306567 GCF_000298275.1 Orycteropus afer afer
GTTCACCTTATAGGCCTATAATTTGATTGAAAGTTGAGCCACAGTGGTGAGTTAAGTTCCAGGCTTGATGAATATGTAAGGACCACAGTCTCAGGAGTTCTACTAGTCTATATCAGACCAGTAAGTCCTGTCTTTTTTTTTTTTTAATGATTTTGAGTTTTGTTCCACATTTTTCTCCCACTCTATCTGGGACCTCCTATCCCTTTCAGAGTGGCCAGCAGTGGGAGCCAGGTATCATCTAGTTCTGGTCTCTGGGTCATGGAGGCTGAGATTCATGTGGTCCATTAGTCCAAAAGACTAATGGTTTACAGTGGGGTGAGACCTATAGCTGCACTTTAGATGGCTGTTCATAAACTTTAAGGCCCCAGTCACTGCTCACCAAAGTAGGATGTAGAACATTGTCTTTGTGGACTATGTTATCCCAGTTGACCTTTGTGTCCCCCCAATACTAGCATCCCGAGCCTCCATCTTGGCTGCAATCTTAATGGGAGCAGATCACCAGGCCTTTTCTTCCATAGTACCAGTAGGTGGGTTCTAACCACCAACCTTCAGATTAGCCACTGAGCACAAACCATTTATGCCACCTACAGACTTTAGATGCCTCATCACCTAGTTCTCAATTCTAGTATAAAATATGACTCTTTCCTCCAGGCCAGTAGCACAAGAATTGCACCATCTTTTAATAAATCTGCAGTCCTTGTACATAATCTCCCTTTATCTCGTATAGAAGTTCAAAATTATTATACTATGTCACACACAGTTATGGGAGAGTTTTCCTTCCCCAATTCTGCTTTTCTCTCTAGCCCGTGGTTCTCAATCTTGCTGCACATTGGAATCACCTGGAGTGGTTGAACGTTTTCTGATGTGTGAATTCCACCCTCCAAAACCCTAATTTAATTGGTCTGGGGTGCAGCCTACACATGGAGAGCTTTAGACATTCCCTAGCTGAGTCTAACTTGCAGCTGAAGTGCAGATCTGCTGGTAGAGCCTCTTCCCCCTGCCCCCAACCTGCTCTCAGGGATATGATCTCAATTCAATATACCTGAAAGTGGAAACAAATCACCGTATTTCTTTTTCCAGAAATGTTTATGATTTAAATTCAATTTCATTTGCCGAGTGAACAACTTTGAAACCTATTGAAGGATTCACAAACCCTGAGTAAATAGAGGAAGAAGGAGTCATCCCAGAGCCTCCTGGTCATGCTGTATGGGGAATAATCCTGCTTCTCAAATCTATAACTACCTTTACCTGCAACCCATATGGATGATAGCGAAAGCCCAAAATCCAACTGTCTGATTCAGCGAACATTACTTACTCAACAGGAAGCTCACCTCCCTTTCTCTCTCACGTACACCCCAGGTGTATTATCGCGGCCAGAAATTTCCAAAGGGAAAACAGTTTGCTATCCAGTTGTGGCACTGATGACTTAAGTATATTATAAGGTTGTGGAGTTTAACATCTTTTTCCCTCCCTCCTATGTTCTAATTTCCTGCTTCTACACACTATTTATGTTCACCTTTTACCCAATTAACACCCCAGTAAGTTGAACCCCTGTAGTTGTTTTACCCTAGCAATTAACCCTCTCCAGCACCCCCCTCTGAAAAGAGCTCCAGATTAAAATAAACTGCTCAATTATTCACCTAACAACAGGAAGTATGCCACAGTAGACCGGGAGGAGAACAATTTATTTTTTTCTTAGATTGTAATGTGTCCAGTATTGGCTGAGAAGAAAGATTTTCCTGGAATAATCTAGGGACTTTGTTGAGGTTTATGGGAAGGGCACAAATTTATAAAATATCAGCACCCACCTACTAGTGTTAAGAAGGTGAGCATCTCTAGTTTAAAGAGAAAGCTAAGAAGAAGAAGGAAATTCAGTGGTCCTTTTGTTTTATTGTATAACTGCTAACATGAATTTCTTTTTAATGACCAAAATTACTGATAGGAAAGATGTAAAGAAAAAAAGAAGAAAAGAAGGAAGTAAAAGAGAAAAAAATTAAAGGAAGGATATTAAGTGCTGAGTTACCTAATACCTTTAAGCAAAAGGATATTCTATATAAGCTGTATTTCTTTAAAGCTGAAAATATTGTACAAACAATACATAGCTTTCTTATTATACACACACACACACACACACACACACTATGGCATATTTAACCAAGACATCCCAATTAAACATATATATGTTGTTGTTGTTGTTGTTATGTGCCGTCAAGTCGGCCCCGACTCATAGCGACCCCTCCTTGGGTTTCCGAGGCAGTATCACTACAGAAGTAGGATT
>NW_006921748.1:4306682-4323355 GCF_000298275.1 Orycteropus afer afer
AAATGTCTAATAGTGCCACTCCTTGGAAGGCCAGTTGGGCAATCTACTTCCATAGTGATACTGCCTCGGAAACCCAAGGAGGGGTCTCTATGAGTGGGGTCCGACTCAACGGCACATAACAACAATAACAATAGTACCTAAGGCACTTGACTGCTAACCAAAAGGCTGGCGGTTCAAACCCATCAGCCACTCCTTGGAAGGAAGGTAGGGCAATCTACTTCCCTAGTGATACTGCCTCGGAAACCCAAGGAGGGGTCGCTGAGTTGGATCCAACTCCACAGCAGTGGGCTAAGATATTTGATTACCATAAATAACAATTTTGATCATATGCAAGGAAATGAAGTGGGGGATAATATTCAGTTGATAATACGTATAGCCTTCCGTCTTTTATCTTGCTGAAATTTAAAACTTAAGGTGGGTCAGAGGTGTGATGACAGCATGATTTTCCAGAAAAGTACTTGCAGTTATGTAAAATATTGAAACAGGTCATAACCGTAGTTGCACATTAACATGTATATAGAGAATTATACATAATGACTTATGTATCTTATATGTCATTTTTAAAGGGGATGAAGCACTTTTTAATCTAGACTTCAATTTATTGATTATTTTTCATCCTACTTTTTCCTACCCACACATTATCATTAAGGCCGGCATGTACAACTGAAACTGGACAAGGCACACAAAACCTCGAGCTCATGTGTGTGAGTGGACTGAGCAAGAATCAAGAGTTACAATTTTTGGTAAAGGATTGCCAGCTATCTAACTGAGGCAAAAGGTCCTTCCAAGAATCTCACTCTGAAAATGCAGTGAAAGGGTCCTCTGCTTGCCTGACTTCCTTGAAATCTTTCCACTGCAGAAAACTGCAAGATACAGGCGTCTTAGGAGCCTGCTGGAGTTTTCTCTGCTACACATAGTCTTCCTTTTCCAGAAGGCTTCATTAACTGAAATTCTAATCCTAACTAAACTTGAAGGAGAAACACAAAGAAACAAGCAACAAGAAAACCCTTCCTGTAAATCTGAATGTTCAGACCAGGGAGAAATACTTGCAGAGCAGAAGCAGGTGGCTCAGAACGGTGAGTTTCCTGCTCTCAAAGCAAGCAGTTTGCAAAGCTGCAGCGGCTGGGAGCAGAGCAGTCACCACTCTTTATGAAATTTTAACAATTCATTAACTGGGAAAGACTGCATAGAGGGGCGCAGGATCAGAAGCAGCTCAATAGGGTCGAATTCTGAGAGAAGGAAGGACAGAGAGAGGGGGCTGTGTGGAAATGCAGGCTGAGGAGAAAAAGGCAAAGAAAGAGGAGGGAGATTTGATAGAAACAGGAACAAAGAGAGGAGAGACAGGGAGGCAAAAGAGTAGGAGAGATTAGAGGACGAGGGAGAGGAAAGGAGAGAAGGATTTGAATAAAATTCAAATCTCTAATCTGGTTTTATTTTTAATCTTTATGGGGGTGGACTAGACTTTACAAAGGCTGATTGTCCCTCATTTTTCTGAGCGCCTCTAACCATGTGTTAAAAACAGTTCCCCTCCTACAAGGGACTATGCCTTTGACTTTCAAAAGCCATCTCTCCCCTACCCCACATCAATAAGGCGAGCTGGTGGTGGGTGCGCTGGTGTGCAGCGCACAGGGGCGTCTGCAGAGCTGGGAAATTTCCCAGAAGTCAGGCTGGCGCGGGCGACGCATTGTTTCTTAAACACCCTTATCTTGGACAGTGTAAGCATATTTGTTTGTAAATATACATTTTATGTATGTGCCCGTGTAAATAAATAAGTTTAAATATAATTTCCAAATGAACAACATGAGAAAAATTGTAGATTTTGGAGTGCGTCAAATAATGACTGCAAACAAGGTGCTCTGCAGCCGGCGGCCGCAGGGCCCATCCCTGAGGCCACCCCGCCATCTAGCGGGGCGCTTCACGAACTCCTCCAGCTGCCTCAGCCGGCTTCATTTACCCTCACAGCTGGAGACAGGGAAGTGTATTCTCCTAAATGCGTTAACTTAGCAATGCTATACACTAGAAACAAATTAATATATAATTCTTCTGTGTCTTAAGGTCATTACTGTAGAGGCATAAATTAATAGAGCTATTCCAGTTAATTCATTTAGGCGTTTGCTTCTGCATGTCTGAGCGCGTATTTGAAAATAGGCCTCCTGGAGGCGTGGGGAGAGAAGGAAAGAAACCTAAAAAGTAGCTTAGCCAAAGGAACACTCTCTGACCTGAACCCAACGGGAGAGAGGCTGCTCTTAGGTTCAGCTGTTTTGGCCTTCTCACTCCCTAAACGTGCCCTACAGCGTCCTCACAGTGTCCAGGACAAAACAGGAAGGAGTAGGAGATGGGCTTTTGAGGGTGGGGAGGCCCTTCATAGGAAGGCAGTGCTGTGAATGTAAGTGGCTCAGTTTTCTATGAAGCAGAGGGTGTTACAAGAAATCACCAGGGCCTCCCTCTGAACAGAAATGGCAAGTCCCTGTCTAGTCTGACCAGGTTGCCTAGTGAAGAGACTGTAAGGATGCTCACCTGCCCTTATCCCAGAGGGAGCTGCTTCTTTATTTCCACTCTCCATATCGATGGCTTTTCAGATCGTGTCCATAAATCTATAATCTCTCCTACTGTGTAAACAAACAAACTAAACTAAATACACACACAGGAAAAGAATGGGAAGCTTGGGGTGGGACAGAGGAGTGTGAAAATCCCCCCATCTGACTTTAATTCTTCCCCAAATACCCATGGGCACAGAATCAGAACCAGAACAGTCACCTGAGAAACGGGCTATACCAACTCCTTCTGGCCTCGTCTGGGTCTATTCAGAGGCTCTGATGAGATCTGGAGCTCTAGCTTTTTCCGATGTAAATCCCATCACAGTCAGGGTTAGATGTAGATTATAACATCAAATCATCTCAATTTTTAATTTTGATTGAGAGTTACTGTCATGCATATAAATTCTGGACTTTCAAACAAAAATATTTAAAAGTGCCTTCAGGCTTCTGTTCTGGCAATAATAGGCTGTCCTCTCTTGAACCACATTTGTGTCCTGTAAGGGATCTTCATGAATGGGTCTTTGCATGTCGAACTTGGCAGGAATTGTTAGATGACTCCTACAGAGAAGCAGATCTCTGGTCAGAATCATGTCTTCTCCGAGCCTCTCTGCTAAGTGAACTAACCAAAACAGGATACTATGCTGTTGACGACACAAATACTGTAAGATAAAATACCCCAAGGTAACTGCAGTGGCTCATAATCTAGTTCCAAAGAAAAGATTTGCTCACATGAAACAAAAATATGTAATGCAAAAAAAAAAAAATTCAATTACAATTTCTAAACCTTAACTATGCATCTGAATCACTTGCAGGGCTTTATACAAATGCAGAGGATCAGGTCACCAAATACGACCTCTGGGTGCAGTCTCTGTTTTTGCAAAGTTCCAGACTGTAGCCAAGTTGAAAGCAAATGATTTAATATTTTAAAAAAACACAAAAACTTACATGGGTGATTCTTTTAAGAAGCTAGGAATGAGGAGAACAAGCATGTCAAATGCAGCTCCAAATGGTAGAGCATGGGTACCACCATGGGTTAAGGGGAGAAACCAGTGAGGCTGCATGTTACCATAGATACAGAAAGTGTCCTGGAGAAGTCAGACTTTCCTGAATTGGTAGAAGATGAAAAGAGCAAGAAGAAAGGAGCAGGTATTCCAGGTGAATACATTGGCACTCCTGCTAGAAAACAGACAAGTTCTAGAAATCACAGAGAGCTTCCTGGTGAAACAGAGTGAGTGTGTTGGAGAGCAGTGAGCTGAGCTCACTTTCCGGGACAGGAAATAGCCAGAGTATGGCCATCAAGGGAGCTCTGGTGGTGTAATGTCTAAGGCATTTGACTGCTAACCAGAAGGCTGGCAGTTCAAACCCACCAGCCACTTCTAAGGAAGGTTGGGCAATCTACTTCTGTAGTGATACTGCCTGAGAAACGCAAGGAGGGGTCGCTATCAGTCGGATCTGACTCAACTGCAGTGAGTTTGGTTTGTTTTTTTGGGTGGATGCTCATCAAGTAAAAAAGGGAAAACCATACAGAGCAGTACAAAATATGGTCCATGTCCAGTCTGAACAATTGCCTTCGTTTTACTTTTGTCCAAGGTCTCCCTGATTATCCTACTTCTGGGAATGTTATATCCCCTAGAAGTAGATAGTTGGTTTTTCCCATTGTGCTGCTACTTAGGAGCTAAAGATTTCCACTTCCAGGTAGGATAATGCACTCAGCTGCATTAAGCAGACAATTAATTTATCCCCTTGGCTGCCCACTACCCATCCTTAATGTACTTAAAAAAGAAAGAATGCTTACCTAGCTTTAACTTGCACAGTGTCTACAAGTAAGAAGAATGCAGGAGATGAGACTAAAATCACTGTGCTGAGAATCACCCTGATCATCATTGGATCATCACATCAAATATAACTTCATAATATTGTTACAGAGACATCAGAGCAGATGTATAAGAAGGGTCTTTATGCAAGAGAGTGGAGAGTTGTTAGTTCATTTCAACTTTATATATTGCAATATTAAAATGTGCTGAAATTCAGCAGGGTGACCAGTATATCTCCCTGTGATGAATGCCAAGCTTTTGAATGTCTTGAGGTAATCAGAGATACCCCATAAATGTGTATGATAGGAACAAGTTTAGGCTGTGATTTATGAAAATTAGGTCTGTCCAATCCAAGTTGGATGCAAAAGAAGTCAACATTTGAACTGTAAAAACATAGTGATCTATCTGGCCAGGGAAGTAGAATGTTCCAGAAGAAATACTACCTGTTCAGATTGGTATAATGATAATTATAATTATTATTATAAATAATTGTTACATGAGAATTTGAGCTCCAAGATGATTGTATGTCAAGATTCCTACCAACTCTTAGATACATAATTCTAAAGCATTTAATTTTATGCTACTCCCAGAAACTTAGTTGACTCCTATTACTTATATTGCTTAATAGGCTATTGAAAGCTCTTTACCATCTAGCTCACACTTGGTTAGGCAAGTTTTTCACACACTGCCCTCCCATATAAATTCTGTTTCAGTCATGTTGGTCCACATAACTCCCTCTGGCATGCATTGTTCAAAGTTTCTTCTATACATTGGGCCAATTGTTCCCTACTTGTCATCCACTACAAACATTTTTCTACTCATTAAAATCTCCCCAAAAGTCCAGGTCACTTCCCTCCTCTCTTATGGAGTCTACCTTGAAATCCTGGTATGAATACCTTCTTTGGAATATTGACTGCCACCACTATCTACTAAAAAGAAAAAAAGGAAAAAAAAAAAAAAAACTCATTGCCATAGAGTTGATTCAACTCACAGCAACCCCTCCTTGGGTTTCTGAGGCAGTACCTCTACGAAAGTAGATTGCCCAATCTTCCTTCCAAGGAGTGGCTGGTGGGTTTGAACTGGTAGCCGTCTGGTTAGCAGTCAAATGCCTTAGGCGCTACATCACCAGGGCTCCCCCACCACTATATATTACATTCAATAATTGTTTTGATCTTTAGATGAATATCTGAACAAATGAAATAAGCCTACTCCTCACTTACCCACTATTACATTACCCAACAATTTGCATTTAAGACAATAGTGAAAAATCTATTATCCTACTATTTTGCACATTAACTTTGTATGTCTGGCAGTAATGTGCTCTAAGGTGCAATGTGAGAGCAATGCTGGCTGTGAAGGTGTAGGTTATACGTCAACTTGGTTAGTCCACGATTCTCCGTGGTTTGGCAGTTATGTAATGATGTAATTGGGCAGTTACGTAATGATGTAGTCAGCTTTCATTTTGTGATCTGCTATAGTCACCCTCCATTTTCCCATAACATCAATTTTCCATAACAACCTGGTCTTTGGAACCTGACCATGTCAATAAGTAAGGAATGTTTATAGTAATTAACAACTCATTAAAAATAACTCAGTCAACAAATATTAGTTTATGGAACCTGTCCCATACTAGCGTCACATTAGAAAAACCTTGTTCGGTGTAGTGCACACTGAGAACATCCTCAACAGAAAAAAATGTAAAAAAGCTGAAGAGAATACTATGAAATTGAAGCTTTACCTAGGTTCACTCACCAATAATGATGGATTTTAACATATTTCTTATAGAGTATATCAGCATGGATTTAGTTTTATCACTAGTAACTATGTAAATTTTATGTGATTCACAATAAAACCAAGCCATGGCATAGTAATGAGCTTTTTATGGAGTCTGTCCATATTTCCTTCATCCCCAGAAATGAATTCCACAAAGAAGGTATGCACATGATCAGCAGGTCTGTAAACCAAGACCTTGGTTATGGAGGGCAGCAATGCAAAACAGGTGCAAACAATGCTAAAATCTGAAATTGAGAGGTTTCCATTATATTTTAGATCTCCAAAACATAAAAGAACACCTGCCTCTTACCCTCTTCCCTTCTCCCACTCTCTCCCCACCTCCACACTCTGGATAAAGAATTTGTAATGTTGCCAACCTTGCCACTTAATGATCTGGATACATCGACATAATGTCTCCCGATACTGGCCATTATGGATGAGATTCACGTTATTTATAAATTAGCTCTCTTGTTCCTGCATATTCCTGAGTTTATCATCATTAAGAACAGAAAAAAAAATGTTTCTCAACAAAAGGCCTAGGTACTATGGTGATAGACACAATAGCAACACTTAGATACACGGATAGGCATGTTTCCATTTTGGTCTTTTGTATCCATGTTCACTTGTCCCAGATATGCCATTTTCTGATTCTCAGGGTGAAGAATGTTTTGAAATACATTTGCGTATTCATGGATTGTTAGCTGTATTCACATTTTTATATTCAGCTAATATTTAAATGTATTTAGGAAACAGGCTTCAATTTAGATTTGCAATGTGGTAGTGAACTACCATAAAGGGAAATCACTTTCAAACTGTTAGATTTGGTGCAGCTGGGAGATAGAGAGGTTCAAAACATCTGTCAGCCCACAACATTTTCACAAACCCTTTCCATACTCAACAATACTGAGTGATGCAGCTGCCAACCCAGAAAACATAAATACCTGTAGAAACACTAGAGCAAGGAAATGAATCTAATTTTCAAATAGTTTATTTACATTCTTATCAGTTCACAGGCCTAGTGATTTTGGGCAGACTAATATCTTCCAGGTGTGGACCTGTGCCTGTGCCAACTTTAAGGCTGGTTTAATGTATGGCTGAAAGAGACAGAGAAGGACTTTCCACAAGGATAAAAAATAGGAAGAAAGATTTTGAGAAGCTCTTGTGAGAAGACATCCAGTGCTTTCGTCAGTACCACGTACATTGACTCTCAGTTTCTTATTTGCCTGTAGGCCATTGGCCTAGTTCATTCGTGTACAGACTGAATGTTTATATACATTGTTTTTGTATTCACATCTGCATTTAGCATAGTACCATACAATAAGGAGATACTTGTGAAATATTTGTTTGTTGATAGCTGGATTAAAACTCCTGGCATGTACTTTTGATTATAACATTTCCATAGACACACACACACACACACACGCTGTAGTTGTGTGCTGTCAAGTCGGCCCCGACTCATAGCGACCCCTCCTTGGGTTGCCAAGGCAGTATCACTACAGAAGTACATTGCCCAACCTTCCTTCTGAGGAGTGGCTGGTGGGTTTGAACCGCCAGACTTCTGATTAGCAGTCAAGTGCCTCAGGCATTATGCTACCAGAGCTCCTACACACACACACATACACACACACACACAAAAAAAAAAACTGTCACTGGTTCCCCATCAGCTGTAGAATAAAAACTAATAAAAATGTAGGTCCTAACGTTATACACATTCTATCCTGTGGCTTCAAGCTAAGCTCCATATCCTAGTTAGTCATCTTGCAAAGTTAGCTGGACAAGAGCAAAACATGATTCTACTACCTGCCAGAATATTCTATTGACATAGAGATAATGGTGGCATGTCTTGTCCATAAAGGACTCTAAATACATCTCCTTTATAGTGAATAAAATGGCATAACACAGATCCCTATTCATGGGCAGTACTTAATAAAATATTTGACGATGAAGATAAAAAAGATGTTAATAATGATGGCAGTGGTGGTGAAAGGAGAAAGAGCGTGCCTAAGTTTTCTACCAGAAAACATCAATCAATTTCTTTGTGGTTCCTGCCCCCACCCTAATAAAACAGTATAAGCTAAAAAAAAAAAAAAAAAAAAAAAAACCTTTTTATTCTGTCTACTCTGTCGATGCCATGTATGTGTTGTGCATGCATGCACATATGTGTATGCCCAACTGACAAGAAACTAAGCCAGAATTAACAGATTAAACTGATTAAGTATCCAAATTCCAGCTGGAGCCTGAGATAAATGGCACCCTGTGGTGGTATGTCCTTATCTCCAGATGTAGCCATGGCTCAAAGTCAGACAATGAAGAAGTTGTTGCCTGTTCCTGGCAAAACGTACATGGGCTAGAGAAAAGGTCACCCAAGAGACATTCCTGGTCTGCTCCCATGAGCCTAGAGACTCAAAATCCATATTCATAAAGCATTTTAGGATAATTAAATATCAAGTTCTAGGACAGCACAAGATACAATTAATCATTGAAACAAACAAGGATTCTCCATTTAGCTAAATGCACTGCACACTGAGGGTGTTTAGGAAAATTTTCTATAGAAATCTGTTCAGGGTAGTGGGTTTGTAGAACTGGAATTTCATGTTATTTCCCTTCCACAAGCAGCAACTTAGAATCAGCTAACAGATTACAAACTGTGAACAAAGAGATAACCTTGTAATGAATAATTTCAACATGGGAGAATCCAGATTTAACTCAAGTGTTGCCAACCTCATTACTGATCCAGCATTGATTGTAAAATAACTCAATCTTTGCTTATCTAACTTTGAATATGACATTTGTTCCCCTAGCTAGAATGTAAAGTTTTTGGATCAGGGATTATATGATATATTGTTTTTGTATTCACATCTGCATTTAACATAGTACCATGCAATAAGTAGACACCTAAGAAATATTTGTGTATTGATAGCTGGATTAATATTCTTGGCATGTACTTTTGATTATAACATTTCCATAGACACACACACACACACACACACACACACAAATTGTCACTGGTTCCCCGACAGCTGTAGAATAAAGTGTAAGTCTTTAAGCTTTTAAGGCATTCCAAACCTTGCTTTTGAGCCCAAACTGACCTTTCCCAACTTTATTTCCCACCATTGCCCTCACACAGGTCACTGTTTCCAATTTATGTGCCACACTTCCTGCTATTTCTTGGTTCAGTTAGTTTCCTTGATATGAAACATTCATTTTCTCAGCATCTCATATCTAAATTAAAACTTCCTTTATCAAACGTCACCTCATCCATGTACTCTTACCAATTTCCCCCTCAGATCTCCAGCTTGAAGCAAGCATGCCTTTCTTGAACTTCCATAGAACATTAGCCATCCCTCTCTCACAGCTTCTCACACTCTACAGTCACCCTTGGGGATGTCTTATTTGCTCACAATTCTGTTCCTTCCCTGAGGCCAGGCTTTGCTCACCCAAAAAGCTGATTCATCTTTGAAACCCTCAAGGCTCTTAGTGTGATGTCATACACAGAGAAGTTCTCAGTAAATATTTGTTGGATAAATTTGCTGTTGATTAATATATTAAGGGAGGCAGGGAAAGCCCTTACAGCCATCAAGTTGATTCTGACTCATTGCAACCTCCTTTGGGTTTCTGAGGTGGTAAATCTTTATGGAAGTAGATTGCCGCATCTTCCTTCCTCACAGTGGCTGGTGGGTTTGAACCACCAACCTACTGGTTAGCAGTCAAATGCTTTAGGCACCAGACCACCAGAGCTTCTATTTATAAGGGGGGGGGGGAGGAACTCACTGCAGTCAAGTCAATTCTGACCCATAGTACCCTCCTTAGGTTTCTGAGGCAGTAGTATCTCTACAGAAGTCAATTGCCAGGTCTTCTTTCCAAGGAGTGGCTGGTGGGTTTGAACTGCCAGCCTTCTAGTTAGCAGTTAAATGCCTTAGGCACTATGCCAGCAGAGCTCCTACAAAGTCCTCCAAATTTCTAGACTTCTCGCAGAGAATATGTAACTAAAATTTTCCTAGAAGACTGTGGTAGTTAAGTTTGTGTATCATTTTGGCTGGGCCTGGTTGAGTGGCTGGGCAGCTGGTGGTAGTATTCACCATGATGAGACTGGTAATTAACTCTATGGTGGAATCTACTGGGAGCAGCTGAGTAGCTGCCTTTGGGTATGTGGTCTGCTTCCCGTATATAAGAAACAGCTTTGGGAATGGTCTCTACGTTATGGCATGTTTGGACCCTACATGTAGCTGTGTCATTGTTCAGCAGCTTGCCATGCTCTGCTAACCTTGGGACTTACAATGGACTTGAATTAATGGTCTGCCATGTGGTTTGTAACATCAGGACTATGCCATTTTATTTGTCAACCGTGCGCTTGTTAGCCTCAGCAGCCAGTAGCTGCCTGAGCAAAGAGATGCCTCTAGCTTCAGTGGGACAGGAGCAAGAGGCAGAGCTGAAGCCCAAGGTCGAGGGGCTTTCACCCAGCCCCTAGAGCCTGGCAATTTGAACTTGGACTTAAAGCCTCCAAACTACGAGAGAATTAACTATTTGTTAAGGCCATTGCATTTGTGGTATTTCTGTCAGAGCAGCACTAGGTAACCAGAACAAAGGTCTCCAAGAAAGTATTAGATTCTAAGATTCTCAACAGTATGACCAACTTTTCATTGCCTAGTATACTTCCTGTGATACAGTGGAGCTTCTGGAAATATTTAAGGAAATATTTGTGTATGTAGGTAGGTATACACACACACACACATATACATACATATGTGTATATGTATGTATATATACATATATATGCCTTAGTGTTTATATATGTATATATTATTGGGTTTCTTCTATTAGTTCCTCACTTGAGAGAAGCTGGCCCATGTGTTCACATCATTTCCCTCTCCCGATGAACACAGACTCTATAAGAACTCTGCTTTCTGTCAAGCCTTCAGACTCTTCAGGTCAGAAAGACATAGTCCTAGATAAAGGAGGAAATATTGAAAGCAAGAGCAATGGCATAATAGGAATAGCATTATTAAAGGGCCCAGGAGCAAAAAGGAAATTATAAAAATCTCTTAGTTTGCACAGCAATTTACTGTACTTTACAGTGTTCTTTCCTGTGAATTTCTGTATTGTTTCATGGTGATTTGGCAAGGCAGCCAGCATAGGTGTTATTCTATCTCCTCTGCTGTAACATCATATACCCAGAACACATTATTTTACAGATGAGAAACCTGATATCTACATAGAAGACACAGCTAGTCGATTACAGATCTCCTAGTTCCAGAATCCAAGTCATTATTTGTAATGACTTTATTTCTTGATTGGAAATCTGATTACAATTCATTATGCCCAAGGGATAACACGTACAATGCTCTCATTTCATCCCTTCTCCACACCCCTTTCCATCCCTGTAATCTCTGTTTTCCTTTTTGTTCTAAGTCTAGATTAAGGATTAAAAATAGAGACCACACTTCCTTCCCTGAAATACTCTTCTTTTCCCTTATATTCAAGAATCCTTTCATTGTATATTTTTGCCTGTCAGTTCTGAGGTGGTGATATCCTCCTTCACGCGCACACACATACACACACACACACTTCTATCCCATATACTCCCAGTCACTTAGCTCATTTGTTGAGAATGAATAATTGAGCCCAATTACTACACCCATGGCTAAGCAAGTGCTGAGGAATCCCTATGAAGAGGAGGTGGCAGAACCATTAAGAGTTAGAGCCTGTAGCATTGCAGTCAAGTTCTGTCTTCAGCAAGTGTGGCTGAAGAGTGTTTGGTTAAAGCAGGCATAGAAAATACCCATTCTCCACAAGGCTGATACATTCTTCTCTGGAAGAAATGTCTGTAGTTGGAAGTTGTCTCCACAAACCCTTTAGAGTTTTTGCATTGTTTCCTTTCTGATAATTAGAAACGCAGACAGCAGCAGATAGAGCAAGTACATGGAGTCAGTCTCAGAATCAAGGGTCTTGGGTTTCACTATTAATTATGAAATCCTAAATACCCTATAATATAGAGTTTTGCTCTGTTATATAGAAGATCACTATGAGCTGGAGTTAACAACAACTAACAACTTGTCCAAAAGTTACCTGGGTTCAAGCCTATAGAACATTTTTGACAAGACAAAAAAAAAAAAAAAAAGGAGAAAAGCTGGGAGTGACTGGAGTTCAGCCTCTGTCCCACCCCTTCTCAGACACCGTTGTTCACGGCGCAAGCAACTCCACCATGTTGTTGTGGTGGTGATTAGGTATTATCCAGTAGCTTCCCACTCACAGCAACCCTATGTGCAAAAGAACCAAAGACCGCTATGTCCTGTGCCATCTTCACAATATGTGCTATGCTTCAGCCCAACAGCCACTGTGTCATTGAGATCTTCCCCTTTTTCACTGACCCTCTACTTTACCAAGCAAAACGACCTTCTCCAGAGACTGGTTCCTTCTGAAAAAATGGCCAATGTATGTGAGACAAAGTCTGCCCATTCTCACTTCTAATGAGCATTCTGACTGTACTTCTTCCAAGACAGATTTGTTCATTCTGGCAGTCTGGGGCATATTCAGTGTTCTTCACCAACACCACAATTCAAATGCATCAATCCTTCTTCAGTCTTCCTTATTCATTGTTCGGCTTTCACAAACATAGGAAGCTATTGAAAATGCCATAGCTTGGATCAGGCCCACCACAGTTTTCAAAGTGACATCTTTGCCCTCACACACTTTAGGTCTTTTGCAACAGATTTGCCCAGTACAATACTCTTCTGATTTCTTGACTGCTGCTTCCATGGGTGTTGATTGTGGATCCAAATAAAATGAATTTTTGACAACTTCAATCTTTTCTCCCTTTATCAAGATGTTGCTTAATGGTCCAGTTGTGAGGATTTTCATTTTCCTTATATTGAGATGTAAAGCATATTGCAGACTGTAGTCTTTGATCTTCATGACTAAGTGCTTCAACTGTCTTCACTTTCAGCAAGCCAGGTTGTGTCATAGGCATATCATAGGTTGTTAATGGGCCTTCCTTTAATCCTAATGCCATATTCTTCTTCATACAGTCCAGCTTCTCGGGTTACTTGCTCAACATACAGATTGAATAATTATGGTGAAATGATACAACCCTGACGCACACTATCCTGATATTAAACCATGCACAATCCCCTTGTTCTGTTTGAATGACATCTGCTTGGAATACGTACAGGATATTCATGAGCATAATTCAGTTTCTAGAATTCCCATTCTTCACAGTGTTATCCATAGTTTGTTATGTTCCACAGAGTCAAATGCCTTTATACAGTCAATGAAACAGTGGTAAACATCATTCTGGTGTTCTTTGCTTTCATCCAGGATCCATCTGTCATGAGCAATGATATCCAATGTTCTACACCCTCTTCTGAATTCAGCTTTAATTTCTGGAAGTTCCCTGTCAATATGCTGCTGCAACCATTTTTTAATTATCTCCAGCAAAATTTTACTTGCTTCTGATATTAATGACATTGTTCAAAAATTTCCTCATTCTGTTGGATCACCTTTCTTTGGAATAGGCACAAATATGAATCTCTTTGAGTCAGTTGGCCAGGTAGCTCTCTTCTAGATTTCTTGGTATAAATGAGTGAGCACCTCCAGTGCTGTGTCCGTTTGTTAAAACATCTCAGTGGATATTACATCAATTCCTGGAGTCCTGTTTTTCACCAATTACTTCACTGCAGCTTCGACTTCTTCCTTAAATATTATTGGTTCTTGATCATATGCTACCTCCTGAAATGGCTGAACATCAAACAATCCTTTTTTGTATAATGGTTCCATGTATTCCTTCCCTCTTCTTTTGATGCTTCTTGCATTGTTGAATATTTTGCCCAGAGAATCCTTCCATATTGCAAATAAGGGCTTAAATTTTTTCCTCAGTTCTTTTAGCTTGAGAAATACTAAGTGTGCTCTTCCCCTTTGGATTTTTAATTCCAGCTCTTTGCACTTTTTATTATAATACTTTACTTTGTCTTCTCAAGCTGCCCTTTGAAATCTGCTCAGCTCTTTTATTTTATCATTTCTTCCATTCACTTTAGATACTCTCCATTCAAGAGCAAGATTCAGATTGTCTTCTGACATCTGTTTTGGTCTTTTCTTCCTTTACTGTATTTTTAATGACCTTTTGTTTTCTTCATGTATGATCTTCCTAATGTTATCTCCCAATTCATCTGGTCTTCAGTCATTGGTGTTCAATGCATAAAATCTATTCTTCAGAGGTCTCTAAATTCAACTGAGATATGATAAAGATCATATTTTGGCTCTTGTGGAGTTTTTGTTTTGTTTTTATTTTTGTTTTCTGTTTTTTTTTTTTCTTTTTTCCATTATAGGAAATTTTAAAAATACAGAAAAATATAATGAAAACAAAAATCACCCATAATATTGCCTTTTGGAGAAAATGACTATTCTCATTTCAGTGTATTCCCTTCCAGCATTTTGTATCTGTGTGTTTTTGTTTTTGCATCAAAATTTTCTTTTGATTTCGGTGAAAGTTTGCAGAGAAAATTCATTTTTCATACAACAGTTCATTCATATTTTGTTTCATGACATTGATTGCATTCCCCACAATGTAACAGCTCTCTTCCCACTTCTTCCCTGTGGTTACCTTTTTTTTAAAATTGTGATTTGGATGAAAGTTTACAGAGCAAATTCACTTTCCATACAGCAGTTCTGTGGTTAGCTTTTCCCTGTCTCCTCCTTTCTTATGCATTTCTGCTCTCTGAGCTAACTTTTTGCATAAATGCTGCCCTTCTCATTTTCAAGCTTGATTTTTCTAAGGAGTGTACCTCCGTGGTATAATTGTTCACTTCTTAGGCCTGTCTCTTGTTTGGCTGGAAGTTAGGCCTCAGGAGTAAATTCATTTCCAGGCCCCAAGGGTAACTAGGGGCCATAGTCTCGGGTTTCAGGAACATCTATCAGACCAGTATGCCCTGATCTTTTTTTGTTTGTTTGTTTAATGGAAAACTTTTTTTGGGGGGTAATTTGGGTGAAAGTTTACAGAGCAAATTAGTTTTCCTTTCAACAGTTCATATACATTTTGTTTCATGACATTGGTTGTTATCTTCATAATGTATCAGCTCTTTTCCCACTTCCTCCCTGTGGTTGCCTTTCCCTGTGTTCTTTTCTCCTATGCATTCCTGCCCTCTGTGTGCAAATACTGTTCATGGTTGATTATTCTAAAGAGTGTATTACCTGGTGTAAATGTTCACCTTATAAGCCTGTCTGTTGTTTGGCTAGAAGCCTAGAGGAATTAGTTCAATTTGGGGCCTGAAGGGTGACTGGGGGCCATAGTGTTGGGAGTTTCACTAGTCTCTATCAGATCTCTCAGCCTGGTCTTTTTTTATTATTTTAAATTTTGTTCTTCATTTTTCTCCCACTCTATCCAGGCTCTTCAGTTACAAGTAGTAGCTGGCAGTGGTGGTCGGGCACCATCTAGTTCTTCTGGTCTCAAGGTTATATAGGCTGAGGTCCAATGATTCTAGTCCCTTGGACTAATTGTTTTCATGCATCTTTGATTTTCTTTACTCTCCTTTGCTCTGGGTGAGGAGAGACCAATGGTTTCATTATAGATGACGCTTTTGTAAACTTTTAAGACCCCAGTCGCTGCTCACCAAAGTAGGATGTAAAATAATGTTTTTGTGTAGTGTGTTATACCAAATGATCTTCATGTCCTCCATGACCATAGTCCTGCCCAGCGATTCCCTCCTCAAGATGTTTGGCTATGGCTAAAAAGTTATCATAACTTTGCTCCCTATTATCCCCTGTTAGTTTATATTCTACTTTTTCCTCATTGTATAAATTCATATATATTTGTAATTTTACTAAAACTCTTAGTAAAATAAGGCTGGTGGTTCAAACCCACCAGTGACTCCTCAGAAAGAAAATGGGGCAAACTACTTCCGTAGTGATACTGCCTCAGAAACCCAAGGAGGGGTCACGATGAGTCAGGTCCGACTCAACAGCACATAACAACAATAACAACTTAGTAAAATATTTCTCATGGCTGAATAATAGTTTATCTCGTAGGATTTTAAACAGTGTTTTCCTTTTTTTTTCCCAATTTAAATAGCACTATAATGGATTTTTTTTGGTTTTAATTATGAAAGTAAACTATTTAACAAGTAAGTCCCCTATACTTCATCCTTTACCCTAATTCAACTTTGCGGAGATAACTGCTATTAATAGTTTCTGTTGTATCTCTGCATGGAGATTATTATGCATAAGTTTTGTCCATATTTTTGGTTATTTTCTTTTTCTTTTTTTTTTTTTTTTAATTGTAATTTGGGTGAAGCAAATGCACTTTCCATACAGCAGTTCACATATACTTTGTCTCATGTCATTGACCACAGTTTACCACATGGAACAGCTCCCCTCCCACTTCCTCCCCATAATTACCTCTTCCCAGTGACCATCCCTCTATACACTCCTGCGCCCTGAGCTGTCTCCCTGTGCATAAGCAGCCCTTCCTTCTCCCATGATTGTTCTCTCCAGGGTATGTGTCTACTTGAGGTAAATGTTTAACTCACATGCCTGTACATTGTTTGGCTGCCAACCACAG
>NW_006921748.1:4331249-4372294 GCF_000298275.1 Orycteropus afer afer
TGAAACTTGCCCTTGAGTGGAGAGTAGCTAAAGCAAATGGAAGAAATGACAAGATAAAAGAGCTGAACAGAAGATTTCAAAGAGCAGCTCAAGCACACAAATCCAATTTGTATAATGAAATGTGCTGACTTGGAGTTAGAAAACCAAAAGGGAAGAACATGCTCAGCATTTCTGAAGCTGAAAGAACTGAGGAAAAATGTAAGCCTTGAGTTGCTGTGGTGGTTATGTTTATGTGTCAACTTGTCTGGGCCTCTTTGAATGGCTGGGCAGCTGGTGGTAGTTATTCCCCATGATGAGACTGGCAATCAGCTTCATGGTGGGATCTACCACAAGCAGCTGAGTAGCTGCCTTTGGGATGTGGCCTGCTTCCTGTATATAGGGAGAAGCCTTGGGCATAGTCTCTAGCTTATGGCATGCTTGGACCGTGCATGTAGCTGTGTCATTGTTCAGCTGCCTGCCATGCCTGCCCACCTGGGGACTTACAATGGACTTGAATTAATGGCCTGCTGTGTGGTTTGGTAATATCGGGACTGTGCCTTTTTACTTGTCAACCTTGAGCTTGGCAGCCTCAGCAGCCAGCAGCTATGTGAGTGAAGAAAAGCCTGTAGCTTCAGTGGGCCAGGACTAGAGGCAGAGCTGAAGTCCAAGGCTGAGGGGTTTTTACCCAGCCCCTAGAGACTGGTACTTTGAACTTGAACTTAAATCCTCCAAATTATGAGAATAAACTCCTGTTTGATAAGGCCATCCCATTTGTGGTATATTCTTGTCTGAGCAGCACTAGGTAACCAGAACAGTTGCAATACTGAATGACACAGGAAACATCAAAAGAAGATAGAAGAAATACAGAGTCACTGTACCAAAAAGAATTGGTCGATTTTCATCTATTTCAGGAGGAGGCATATGATCAAGAACCACTGGTACTGAAAGAAGAAGTCAAAGCTGCACTGAAGGAATTGGCGAAGAACAAGGCTCCAGGAATTGACAAGATACCCATTGAGATATTTTAACAAACACATGCCCCATGGGAGGCACTCACTAAGTTATGCCAAGAGATTTGGAAGACAGCTACTGGCCAACTGACTGGAAGAGATCCATATATGTACCCATTCCAAAGAAAGGTGATCCCACAGAATGTGGAAATTATCAAACAATATCATTAATATTGCATGCAAGTAAGATCTTACTGAAGATAATTCAAAAAATGGTTGCAGCAGTATATGGACAGAGAACTTCCAGAAATGCAAGCTGGATTCAGAAGAGGATATGCAACGAGGGATATCATTGCTGATGTCAGATGGATCTTGGCTCAAGGCAAAGAATACCAGAAAGATGTTTACTTGTGTTTTATTGACTATGAAAAGGCATTTGATTGTGTGTATCATAACAAATTGTGTATAACATTGAGAAGAACGAGAATTCCAGAAAACTTAATTGTACTCATGAAGAACCTGTCCATAGACCAGGAGGCTGTCATTCAAACAGAACAAGGGGACACTGCATGGTTTAAAATCAAGAAAGGAATGTGTCAGGGTTGTATCCTGTCACCATACTTATTCAATCTATATGCTGAGCAAATAATCCAAGAAGCTGGAGTATATGAAGAAGAACGTGGCATCAAGATTGGAGGAAGAATCATTAACAACCTGTGATACACTGATGACACAACTTTGCTTGCTGAAAGTGAACATGACTTGACTTGAGGAACTTACTGATGAAGATTGAAGAATAAGGTCTGCAGTATGAATTATATCTCGATATAAAGAAAACAAAAATCCTCACAACTGGATCTATAAGCAGTATCACGATAAACAGAGAAAAGATTGAAGTTGTCAAAGACTTCACATTGTTTGGCTCTACAATCGACACCAATGGAAGCAGTAGTCAGGACATCAGGCTGCATATAGCACTCTGCAGGTCAGCTGCAGAGGACCTCTTTCAAGTGCTGGAGAGCAAAGATGTCTACTTGAGGACTAAGATGCACCTGACACAGGCCATGATATTTTCAATCTCCTCTTATGCATGTGAGAACTGGACAATGAATAAGGAAGACCAAAGAAGAATTGATACTTTTTAGTTGTCGTGCTGGTGAAGAATGCTGAAAGTACCATGGACTGCTAAAAGAACTAACAGATCTGTCCTGGAGGAAATGCAGCCAGAAGCGAGAAATGTCCAGAAGCCATTTGGAAGCAAGAATGGCCAGACTTCATCTCACATAATTTGGTCATGTCATCAGAAGGGACCATTCCCTGGAGAAAAATGTCATGTTTGGTAAGGTGGAGGGTCAACAAAAGAAGGGAAGGCCCTCACTGAGATCGATTGACACAGTGGCTGTGACAATGGGCCCAAGTATTGCAAAGATCATGGAGCTGGCGTGGGATCAGGAGGTGTTTCATTCTGCTGTGCACAGGGTTCCTGTGAGTAGGAAATGACTTGACAGTACCTAATCTAACAACAATGCTAACTGGTCTTCTTTGTAAATGTATGGATGTTATTCTATCACTGACAACATTGCATTTCAGGATAGACCTTTAAATGTTCTTTTTGACTATGAATGCAACACCATTCCTCTTTAATTTGTCATTCCTGGCACAGTATACCATACGATTGTCTGGTTCCAAATGGCCACTATCAGTCTATTTCAGCTCACTAGCGTCTAGGATATTGACCTTTATGCATTCCGTTTCATTTTTGACAACTTCCAATTTTTCTAAATTCATACTCAGTACATCCCAAGTTACAATTAAATAATGGATGTTTGCCACTGTTTCTTCTCATTTTGAGTAGTGCCACATCAGCAAATAGAGGTCCAGAAAGCTTTACTCCATCCGCATCATTAAGATTGACTCTGCTTTGAGGAGACAACTCTTCCCCAGCCATATTTTCAGTGTCATCTAACCTGAGGGGCTCATCTTCTGGCACTATATCAGACCATGTTTCACTGCTATTCATAAAGTTTTCCAGTACTACATCAGACAATGTTTTACTGTTGTTCATAAGGTTATCAGTGGTCCATTTTTCAGAAGGGAATGGCCCCAATCTTCTTCCCATGTGTTAGTCTAGAAGCTGTGCTGAACTTTTCCACCTTGAGGGACCCTGCTGGTATTTGAAATACTGGCGACATACCTTCCAGTATTACAGCAATACTAAAGTATGACAAACTGTGAGATGGGTGGCGGAATTTCTAGTTACCCTTTGCCAAGTTGCCCTCTTATACCTTCAGGCACCCTCTGCCCCAGCTGCAGGAACCTCCAGCCTTAGGACATTTATTTCAGAAAATTCCTTTTGATCTTTCCTTCTACTTTTACTTTCCTCTTCCTTGGGCTACATGTTTCGGACCCATGCAGTTGGACTTCCTCAATTCAGCTGGATATGTTTGAGCTTAGTATCTAGAAAAATTCTATTCCAGACCTCACTGCCAATTTCTACCTACCCAATTTCTGAGCTCTGCAATACCTAGCACTGTTCTCCTCACAAACCACTGGTTAGGCCATCCACTTCATTTGCAAAATGGGCACAGACTATATAATGAAGTTATTGTGATGATAAATGTTATACAGTACCTGTGGAATTATTTTGGCAACTATATAAAAATTTGCTGTTCCAATGCTATGCAGATCTCTAAAAAGGCTAGGAAAACAGGGATCCAATTGCATATTTCTGTATTGGATCCTGGTGTGCAGAAGCACCCAGAGAGCTCTTTGTTTATCCACCCCTACTTCCTACCCTAATAGTAAAACTGTAAATAGACAAAGTTTAGATTCTTTTATTTGTGTCTATAAAATTCCCAAGTAAAGAGCTTGGCAGAGGGAGAAAGACAAAGAGGTTTGAAATCAAACCTCAATTGTTTTTTCCTCTTTCCTTTCAGATCCCTTCATTTATTCACTGTAGGAGACTGGTGGCATTTGGAATTAAAACCTCCAAACCCAGAGGAATAAAAGCTAGGAAGATGAGAAGATAAGCCAACAAAAATAGAGTAAGTTAGAAAAGGCAAAGGAGGGGGAAGCAAGAGCAGAGGAAAAACAGAAAATGAATGAGATGAGAGAGGAAAGGATGGCAGATGTGGGGAGAAAAAGGAGTTGGGGAAGGAAGGCTGAAAGTAAAGAGGTAAGAAAGATAAGGACAGAGGAAGTGGATCAAGGAATGAAGGATGAAGGGGAGAACAGTAAGAGAAGGGGAAATAACAAGAGGGAGACAGAGGGAAAAGGAGGAAGAAAGACGGGGAAAATCTATGTTGGGTGGCTTATGCTTGATTTTGACACAAAGGTAAGTTGTCATTTAAAGCACCAGGTGTCTTCATTTGCCACAGCTAGAATTTAAAAGACAGAAACTCAATTTTGCTTCTCTTTTCTCTAATAAAAAAATATGTTTTATCCCAATGGGAGAACGTGTTTCTTTCTGCCAATAAGTGTCAGCAGCTAATCTGAAGCCTTCAATAAAACAATGCCTTTAAATAATTTAACCTGGAAAAAAGCCACTGATGTCTGTGAAATAATGTATAGATTTCAGATGGATCAAACTTTAAAACAGAAAAAAAAAATGTGTAAAAAAAATTGGCTTTGAGAAACAAAGCAGCATCTGCCACCATACAAATAGGAAGTACATTAGGCCCAGGGAATTGAAAATAGCCATGGCAAACATCTACGCTGACACAGTGTTGTGCTAAAATACACAACAGGCATCTCCCACTACTGTGAGAAAATTGCTCAAAGCAAGCTCCTGCAAAATGAAATCTAGGGACCAAATCAAATCTATTATTCTTCCACCCAGAATACAAACCTATGCATTCAGTGAGCTCTCCTCAAGATGTTTATAAAGCGCAGTTCCCTTTGGATTATTTGTTGTTCGGCATCTCCAGACTCCTTGGATGGTGCGAATGGTTACCATGCTCAGTTGCTAACCAAAAGGTTGGAAGTTAGATTCCACTCAGAGGAACCTTGGAAGAAATATGTAACAACCTACTTCTGAAAAATTAGCCATTAAAAACTCTCAACGGCATATAACAACAACAACAAGAAGAAGGCACAGTTCTACTCTGACACACACGGGTCACCATGAGTCAGAATTGACTTTAGGGCAATTAGTCAGGATCTCCAGAATGAAAGGTGCCAGCAGGAAAAGTAGGCAAGATTCTGGATTAAGCCTTAGCAGATGTAATACTTGGAGCTGTGTGTCAACTTGGCTGGACCACAATTCTGTGTGGTTTGAGCTGTTGTGGTGTAGTTGTTCCCATGACGGAATCAGATGATTATGTTTTGAACAGCCAATCTGTTGAAAGGGAGTTTCCCTAGGGGTGTGGCCTGCTTCCAGTATATCTGTGGACATCCTGGGAGAAGAGACATTCTTCTGTGGATCGGGATTCTGTTGTGCTGCCTACAACTGTCCGTGAGTGAACAATCCACCATTCGGCCTGGAGACCTTGGATTTGTCATTCGTTGGAGTCAACAGCCAGTGTACTGCCTGCCAGCCTTGAGCTCCTCAGCCCCTGCGACTGCAAGAGTCAGGAAAAGCCTCCAGCTTGATGTTTGATCCAGGAACTTTGGACTTGCCAGCTTCTATAAGTGTGTGAGCCATTTTCCTAAGATAAATTTCTATATATATATACATATTTATAAGTTTTACTGGTTTTGTTTCTCTAGAGAACCCAGTCTAACACAGCAGACCAAAGTTCTAATTCAACTTTTGCTACTAACTAAAACTCTAGTTTCATTAAGGTATTCATACCCAAAGGGTCTCAGTTTTTTCATTGGTAAATTTGGATGATGATGCTTAAAAAACTATAAAAGTGCCATGAAAACACACAGTGAAGTTACTCTCTGCACATAACTTCTCTCTCGTTAGTCATTTGCTTATCCTTTCACTCATTGGTGTCTCATCAAAAGCAATGCAATTATCTCTACTAATTCTGAAGAGATCTATTTTCTTCCACACCCCCATAAAATAGTCCATGGACTGAAAGGTTTGAGAACCACTCACTGCAGGCTCTCTCTTCCCTCCCCTCCAATAGCTCCTCTATTAATCGTCTAGGCCAGTGGTTTTCTACTCTGGTTGAGTATTAGAATTATCTGGGGAGAAAACAAAACAAAACAAACAAACAAACAAACAAAAAACACCACCAATGCCTGAGTCCTACTCCACACTGATTAAAGCAGAATCATTCTGGTAACTGGCATGAACTTTCATATTTTCTAGGAGGCCTGGTAGCTCAGTGGTTAAAGCACTTTGCTGCGAACCACCAGCCATTCTGTGAGAGAGATGTAGCAGTCTGCTTCTGTAAATATTTACAGCTTTCATAAAATTGCAAGTGGCCATCTCTGATGCAACAGTCAGTCTCTCCCTATCCAGAGCAAAGTAGAGTGAAGAAAATCAATGACTCAAGGGAACAATTAGTCCAAAGGCTTAATAGACCATGTAAACCACAGCCTCTACTACCCTGAGACCAGAAGTAGATAGTGCCAGGCTGCCACTACTGAATGCTCTGATTGACATCACAATAGAATGTCCTAAACAGAGTGGGGAAAAAAATAATAATGTAGAACAAAATTCAAAACATTAAAAAAAAAAAAAAAAAATCAGTCAGATTCCTGTACATCAACAAAGAGATCTCTAAAAAGGAAATAAAAAACAGACTTACTGGTCTGATAGAGACTGGTGGAAACCCCTGAGACTATGGCTCTTAGACATCCTTCAAGTCTGGAACTAACCCACCCCAGCAATCAATTTTCAGCCATGCAATTGACAAGCATATAAAGTGAAGAATAAAACCAGGGAAGAATGTGCTTCTCACTACAATTACAATCAACCATATGAGAACAAAAGGGCAACATTTGCCTACAAATAGCTCAGAAGGCAAGAAGGAACAGGAAAGAAGGACAAATGGCAACACAGAATTCAGGGAGGAAGTGGGAAGAGTGCTATTACATTGAAGGAACTTCAACCAATGTCACAAAACAAAATGTGTATAAATTGTTGAACAGAAAACTAATTTGCTCTGTACACTTTCATTTAAACCACAATAAAAATTTTTTGGGAAAAAAAAAGATTTATAGTCTTAGAAACCTGTGGTGGTTAAGGTTGTATATCAACTTGGCTGGACCATGATTCTCAATGGTTTGACAGTTATGATGTAATCATCCCCATGATGAAATCTGATATAATGTAATCACTTTCATGATAAGATCTGCTACGAGCAGACAAGCAATTGAAAGAAAGTTTCCTTGGGTGTGTGGCCGGCTCCAAAACTATATGGAGGTTTGGCAAAGATTTCTGGCTTTTTTGCTCAATCTAGATCCTGTATCTGGTTCAACATCATCTGACCTCAGGTTCTTGAAACTTGAGCCACTGGCCTGCCATCCTACCTACCTATCTTAAGTTCATCAGCCCCTACAGCTATGTGAGTCAGGAGAAGTTCCCAGCCTCTAAAGCCACATGAGCCAATTCCTTGATATAGATGACAGATGATAGATAAATGGATAGACAGATAGATGGATGGATGTATGGACGGACTGGATATGGATATAGATATATAGATTGATATTAGTATAGCTTGATATAGACATAGCTATAGATAAGTTTCACTGCTTTTGCTTCTCTAGAGAACCCAGCATAAGACATTTGGTACCACAAGTTGTTCTAAAGAAACAAAATCATAAGATGAGTTTTCCAAATTGTTTCTTAAGTCTGACTGTTCTTAAAGGCACTGATGACTCTACCTCCATTAGTAAAGCAAACAAAAAACAAACTCACTGCTGTCCAGTCAGATCCAACTCATAGCAACCCCTCCTTGGGTTCCTGAGATGGTATCACTATGGAAGTAGATTGCCCAATCTTCCTTCTGAGGAGTGGCTGGTGGGTTTGAACTGCCAGCCTTCTGGTTAACAGTCAAATGCCTTAGGCACTATGCCACCAGACCTCCTCATTAGTAAAGAAGGTGCTGCTATCCATAGCATATAGTGCCAATATTAATATACAAAATACAATTACCATTAGATTATATTGGGTAGAAGCAAGGTTCTGGGAGATTACATGTTTGATACTTTTTTTGCAATTTCATCAGAATGAGAAGTAAAAGAACACTGCTTCGTTGGTCTACTTATGCTAGACAAAGTGGTGACAGGAAGAAATAAGCTTAGGGCTTTGGAGTTATAGCTCAAGAGCTGCAAAAAAGAACTCAATGTTGGCACCTGTGCCCTGTAAAAATGTCTTATTTCTTGTAATAACAGAGCTAATATACCTGAAACCAAACACAGAGTCTTATCATAAGAGTTGCTGAATTACAACATCAATTGGATTGCCAACTTCAAATGGGGTCTGAAGTTAAAGTGATTGGGAAGGAATGGGATCCTGAAACTTGGGATGGGGATATATGGGCAGATAATCAGAAAACTGGGACGTTGAGCCCCTAAATTCTGCAAATCACTCCTGCCAGCAGAACCAGCCTTTTTTAACCCTGTCTGATGATATTAACCCAGCTTTGCCTGATGAGTCATTGTCTGAGATATCACCTGGGTAGTGCCTTGGGTATGGTGTGAAACAGATGGCTTACAAGACATTGTTGAATGTTCCCAGGAACTACCCCACCATCTTTTTTGCTTCTGGATGTATAACTAGACTTATGTTCCAGCAATCCCTGAAAGAGAAAACACAAGATGTGACCCAGGAAGAAGTATATTACAATCCAAAAGAACTATACAAACAGAAACCTGGAGAAAATGTAGGGGCATGGCTACTAAGGGTATGGGATCAAGGAACATAAAGTTGGCTAGGTCTGAGTTTATTGATTTGGGCTTGTTAAACACAGGTTCTTCATTTGGTGTTTTATCTTGAGAAGTTGGGAAAAGATTGAATCGTTTATTGATTGTTTACTTAAGTATAGATTATACAGTGGCCTACGATAAGTCAAATTGAAATAGCAGACCTGTCCTGGTATAATGTAGAAGAAGGTATCTAAAGGCTTAGGGAAATGTGAGAATAGCATGTGAGAATGGATTTATCATATTAGACCCATAGACTCACAATGGAGTGCACAGAGGACAAACCTTTTACTGCTATGGTGAGGAACAAATTTCTGAAGGGAGCCCCAGGATCCTTGAAGACTACTGTGATTGTTATTTTATGTAGGCCAGATTTGACTGTGGGAACTGCCCTAATGGAATTAAGACACCTAACTACAATGGGGTTAATTGGACCTCACGGCGGTAACGGCCAAGTGACAGCACATAATTGACAAAGTCAAGATGGGCATAGTTAATATAATAGAAAACAAAGTCAAAGCAGTCATCAGAAAAGTGTGACTTTTATGGGTTTAATGCATTGGTGGCATAGACATGGTGTTCCTAGGAGTGAAATAGATGGAAAATCTACTAAGTATTTAAGTGATCTGTATAAGTGGAAGAAATTCTAGGCCAAATGAATAGCAGTCTAACTTGAATTGCCAAAATACAGAGTAAAGGCCTCTCAATCCATTTCCAGACTTGAGTCAGTTTACAGACCCACAACCCTTTGAATGAAGAGGAGACAAGATACCCTTAAGGAAGGACCCCACTACACTGCCAAATATTTATTCTGATACTTTCATCAAAGGTATCTATGGCCTTTTATAAGGGTTGTTGATTGTTCATTGGGGAAAAGGAAATAATCAGACTTTTGGGGGATTACTGGGCACTGCCTCTGAATTGTCACTAATTCCAGGAGACTCAAAATGTCACTGTGACCCAACAGTCAGGATTTGGAGATCAGGTTATTAATGGAGACCTAGATTCTGTATCACAATGGGTCCAATGTGTCCCTGAAACCTTTTTGTAGTGATTTCCAAAGTTCCAGAATGCATAATTGACATAGACATACTAGCAGAATACCCATACTGGATTCTTGACATTGCAGTAAGGGCTATCAAGGTAGAAAAAGACAAGTAGTAGCTATTAGAACTGCTCCTACCTAGGAAAATAGTAAACTAAAAGCAACATCACATTCCTGGAGGGAATCATCATCAAGGACTTGAAAGATGCAGGGGTGGTGACTCCTGTCACATCTACATTTAACTTACCTAACAGGGAGCTCTGGTAGCATAGTGCCTAAGTCACTTGACTGCTAACCAGAAGGCTGGCGGTTCAAACACACCAGCCACTCCTTGGAAGGAAGATGGGGCAATCTACTTCCTTAGTGATACTGCCTAGGAAACCCAAGGAGGGGTCACTATGAGTCAGGTCTGACTCTATGGTACATACCAACAATACAAACAGGCCTATGCAAAAAAAGAGATGGATCTTGGAGGATATAGTATATTATTGTAAATCTAATCAGGTGGGGATTCCAATTGCAGCTGCTACTCCAGAGTAGTTTCACTGCTTACAAATTAATACATCTCCTGGTACCTGGTACGCAGCTATTGAGCTAGCTAATGCCTTCTTCTCAATTCTGGTTTCAAATGATGACCAGACATAGTTTTTCATCTGCTGGAAAGGCCAGCAAAACACTTCCACTTTCACTGATATACCTCAGGGGTATATCAACTCTCCAGTCCTATGCATAATTTAGTATTCAGAGATCTTAATCACTTTTCCCTTCCTCAAGATGTCATATTGGTCCATTACATAGGTAGAATTATGCTGACTGGACCTAGTAAAGAAGAAGTATCAATGACTCTTGACTTATTGGTAAGATAGTTACATGCTAGACAGTGGGAAATTAACACCCCCCCCCAAAAAAAAAAAAAATGCAGGTGTCTTCCACCTCAGTAAATTTTCTAGGGGCCCAGTGGTGTGGTGCATGTTGAAATATTCTTAATAAAGTGAAAGATAAATTATTGCATCTACCCTGTACAACAACTAAAAAGGAGGCTCAACATCTGATGGGTCTCTGGATTTTGAAAACAACACATCCCTCATGTGGGGATATGTACTAGCCTATTTATCAAGTGAATCAAAAAACTAGTTTTAGTGGGACACAGAACAAAAGAAGGTTCTGGAACAGGTTCAGGCTGTGCTCTGCCACTTGGGCCATATGATCCAGCTGATCCAATGGTGCCTGAAGTGTCAGTGGCAGATAGAGGTGCCGTTTAGAGCCTTTGGCTGGCCCCTAGAGTGCAGGTTCTCAAGATTTTGGAGTAAGGCCATGCCATCCTCTGCAGATACCTATTCTTTTGAGAAACAGCTTTTGGCTTATTACTGGGCCTTAGTAGAGATTGAATATTTAACTGTGGGCCACCAAGTCACTGTTTCAACTTGAGCTACCCATCATGAACTGGATGTTGTCTGACCCCCAGAGTCATAAAGCTGGATATAAGCAGCATTATTACATCATTAAATAGAAGTAGTATATGAAAGATTAGCCTCAAGCAGAACCTGAAGGCACAAGTAAGTTGCATGAGGAAATGGCGTCACCTGACCTTCCCTCTCTCAGTCTCCACCTACGGCCCCATGGGCAGTTCATTCTGATCAACTGACTAAGGAAGAGAAAACTTGTGCTTGGTTTACAGAAGATTCTGCACAAAAATATTCAGTGCCATTCAGAAGTGGACAGCAGTAGCACTGCAGGCCCTTTCTAGGACCTCCCTGAAAAACAGTCATGAAGGAAAATCCTCCCAATGGCTAAAACTTCAAGCACTAGACCTGTTTTTTTTTTTTTTTTTTTTTTTTTTATTCTTCAGAGTATATTTTACTCCTTAGCAGGCAATAGCTACTACTAGTTAATAATTCTTTTTTTTTTTTTTTTTTTCATTTTTCTTGGAAGGAGAAATGGCCAGATGTGCAATTGAATACTGGGCTATAGGTTATGATTTGGCTGATGGCCAAGTATTCAGAAGGAACATGATAAAAAAAATGATGACAAAGATGTATGGAAAAGAGGTATATGGATAGATCTCTTTGAATGGGCCAAAGAAGTGAAGCTATTTGTGTCTCATGTGAATGCGCACCAAATGGTGACTTTAGCAGAGGGAGATTTTAACAATCAAGTGTATAGGATGACATGTTCTGTGGAAACCAGTCATCCTCTTTCTCTAGCTGCTCCTGTCACTGCCCAATGGGCATGGAGAAAATGTCTGTGGTGGCAGGGATGGGGCTTATACATGGGCTCAGCAACATGGACTATAACTAGCCAAGGCCAACTTGGCTACAAGCACTGCTGAGTGCCCAAATTGCCAGCAGCAGAGACCAACACTGAGTGTGCAATATGGAGCCATTCTTTGGGATGATCAGCCAGCAACCACAGCCTGGTGGAAGGTTGATTACACTGGACCACTTCCATCATGAAAGGGGTACTGTTTTGTTTTTAATGGAATAGACACTTACTCTGGATACGGATTTGCTTTTCCTGCATGCAATGCTTCTGTCAAAACTACCATCCATGGACTTAAAGAATGCCTTCTCCACTGTCATGGTATTCCACACAGCATCACTTTGAATCAAGAGACCCACTTTACAGCAAATGAAGTGCAGCAATGAACCCATGCTCATAGAATGCACTGGTTTACCATGTTGCCATTATCCTGAAGCAGCTGGCCTGATAAAATGATGGAACAGCCTTCTTAAGACACAATCTCGGCACAAGCTAAGTGGCTTGTGGGGTTAGGGCAATGTTCTCCATGGGCTATATATGCTCTAAATCAGCATCCAACAAATGATGCTCTTTCTCCAATAGCTAGGATTCATGCATCCAGTAGCCACACATGAAAAGCAAGTGGCACAACTCACTATTACCCCTAGTGACCCATTTGTAAACTTTTTGTTTTCTATCCCTGCAACCCTATGCTGTGTGGGTCTGGAGGAGTTAGTCTCAATGGGAGGAATACTCTCACCTGGAGACAATACTGAGAGCTCTGGTGGCATAGTGCCTAAGGCATGTGACTACTAACCAGAAGGCTGGTGGTTCAAACCCACCAGCCACTTCTTGGAAGGAAGGTTGGGCAATCTAGTTTTGTAGTGATACTGCCTTGGAAACCCAAGGAGGGGTCACTATGAATCGAATCTGACTCAAAGACAGTGAGTGTGATTTTTTGTTGTTCTTTGGAGACAATACTGATGCCATTGAATTGGAAGTTGAGAATGGTACTCAGCCATTTGGGGCTCATCAAGGCTCTGGATCAACAATAAAAGAAGGGAGTTACTGTACTGGCTCATGTGCTTGATCTTAATTACCAAAGGGAAATCAGATTGATATTACATAATGGAGGCAAAGAAACAGTATGTCTAGAATACAGGAGATTCTTTATGATGTCTCTTAGTATAACTATGCCCTGTGATTAAAGTCAATAGAAAACTACAGTAACCCAATTCTGACATCCTATTAATGGCCCAGAACTTTCAAAAATTTAGCTTTGGGTCACCCTACCAGTCAAAGAACTATGACCAGCTGAGGTGCTTGCTGACAGCAAAGAGAGTATGGAATGGGTAGTGAAATAAATACCTGTTATGACAATGTGACTAGTAGGAGAAACAAGGACTGGTATTGTTATCAGTATTTTTTCCTTGTATGTGTACGTCAAACATTTTTGTTTTCTTCACTTATAAAATATAAGATATAAATGTGCTAATGTGTTTTCAGTTGTGCATATGTTACTTATATCATGTTAGGTCCAAGTATTACTTTACAATTGTCTTTATTTAAAGATGTATAGTTTAAAGAGATGTGTACAGGTACCAAGTTGACATTGGGTGGACTGTGATCACTAAGGTTGTGTGTCAGTTTGGCTGGACCATGATTCTTAGCGGTTTGGCAGTTATGAGTGGGCCAAAGAAGTGAAGATATTTGTGTCTTATGTGAATGCTCACCGAAGGGTGACTTTAGCAGAGGAAGATTTTAACAATTAAGTGTATAGGATGACATGTTCTGTGGAAACCAGTCATCCTCTTTCTCTAGTCATCCCCCATGATGAGATTTGACATAATATAATCACTTTCATAATGAGATTTGCTATGAGCATCGATCAGTTGAAGGGAAGTTTCCTCAGGGGTGTGGCCTGCTTCCAATATATATGGACATTCTGGCAAAGCTCTCTGGCTTTTTTGCTCAACGTCGATCCGGTATCTGACTAATCATCATCTGACCTCTGGTTCTTTGAACTTAAGCATGTAGTCTGCCATCTTACTGTCATGTTGGATTCATCAGCCTCTGCTATCCATGAACTAGCAGCTTGTCATCTGACCTGCAATCTTAGATTCATCATACCCTGCAGGTATGTTAGTTAGGAGAATCCTCCATCCTAATGTCTGACCCATGGACATGGGACTTGCCAGCCTCTACAATCTCATGAGCCATTTCCTTGAGATAAATCCCGTTGTATATATGTATATATATCAGCTTCACTGGTTTTTCTTCTGAAGAGAACCCAGCCTAAGAAACTTTATGGGGCAATTCTACTCTATCCAGGGTTGCTATGAGTTGGAATCGACTCTATGGCAGTAAGTTTGGGGTTGGTATTTTCTAAAAGGCCAAGGCGATTTTAATGTATAACCAGTGTTGAGAACCAGTACTCCAAACATATCATTGAAGCTCACATTGATATAAGTACATTTGACTGGTCCCTTTCCAACAAGACCCAAAACAAAGGCTGACATCGAAATTCTCATCAAGTACCAAAACTCTTACCTTCAAAATGCATCAGTTAGGAACAGAGGACAGAGAGAGATTAAAGTTATTAAAAACCTAATCATTATCTTCTGCCTAATAGTTCAAGTAAGACTTATCTATTATAGTGCTAATTTTTGTAATCCTTAAAGTTGGCTCTTTATGTTTTCACTCCAGTAAATCATTACCCAGAATTGATTTGGAGTAAAAGAATATACTCTGAATTCATCACCATGGTTCTTATTCAGATAGAATCTGGGATGAAGATAAGAACAAACTCCTTCAAATGACACATGGAAGTGAACATAGTCCCTTGAAAACAGAACAAAATAGGTTTCAGAACAGACTTAGCTTTGAATTCATTCTGCTTCCTTCTAGCTACACGGCCTTAAGCAATCATTACTTTTTTCCAAGCCTCAGTTTCCTTATTTGTGAAACATAGATAACAGCAACTACTTTGATGTGTCTGACAATTAGAGATAACAAATATAACAACCTAACATATTAAGGGCACAATAAATGTTGACAATTAGAAGATCATGAGAATCATGATCATGACTGAAAACAAAACTGTTGGAAAGCTGTTTGCGTATTGACAAAATGGTTAGCTTCTTAGAAAAAATATCTTATGCAAATATTCACCAGAAGAACAGATAGATGGGGAAAATGTGAGTAATATTTATAAAGCAACTTGAGAATATCAACCTTAGATGAAGGGTGAAAATCCAGTTATCAAGTTTGCTACATTATACTAATATCTGGACACTTGAGAGCCACTATGCACTTTGTATGTACAGGTATTGTACATGTTTAAAATACAACCAAGTTTTTAATCATTAGATAAATATCTAGATGATCATGATAGGTATTTATAAAAACAAAAATCTATTCCCATTCCATTCTCCATTTTGGTTATCTCCCTGTATTGGCTGGAGAGCCAAGAACCACTTTTACCAGGTTTTCCTTGAGTAAGGAAGGTTGAGCAACCCAATTCTGGTCTTCTTTCTCTGATTATGGATATAATAGTTAGAGGTATCTTGAGACAATAAGAGCTAAGAGAATAAACGAGACTTCAGCTCTGACACCACCATTAAAACACTAACCCAACAGCACTGAGTTACCTCAGGATATTTTGTTGTATGGGAAAAATATAGCCCTGTTTACATATTAACAAAACAAAACAAAACCTACTTCCATTGAGTTGTTTCTGACTCACAGTGACCATATAGGATGAGGTAGAATTGCTTCACAAGGTTTCCAAGGCTGTAAATCTTTATGGGAGCAGACTGCCACATCTTTCTCCTATAGAGTGTCTGCTGGGTTCACACAGCTGACCTTTCAGTTAGTGGCTGAGCACTTAACCACTGCACCATCAGGACTCCTCTGTTTACATAGGCTTCTGTAAACAAGTTTTATATTACCTATAGCTGAATATGTCCCTCACTGAGACAATATAATTGTCCAAATTTAAATTTGACAACAATTTGGAATCTGATTGTTAATCACCTATGTTGTCGTGGTTATTGTTGTTATATGCCGTCAAGTCGGACCCAACTCATAGCTATAGATCTCAAAATTAATGTAATTAAACATATAATCATAATGTGCACATGAGAAACAGACCTTCTACATATAAAGAAAATAAATGAGTGAAAAATTACTGGTAAAATGTAAAATAAATTCATGGAGAAAATGCAAGCTCTATAGCTTTGAATCCAGTGCCAAATCACAGGTTGTTTCTATTCTGTGTATTATGATGTCAATCTTTTGTCTTGATATTCAAGGCCTTCTCTCATCTGACCCTATTTACTCTGTTTTGATATAAACAGGATGTGGTAGTCATGTGTCAACTTGGCTGGGCCTTATTTTCATTGGCTGGGCAGCTGGATATAGTTATTCCCTGTGATGAGATTGATAATCAACTCCACGGTGGAATCTACTGGATCAACTGAGTCACTGCCTTAGGGATGTAGTCTGCTTCCAGTATATATGAATCAGTTACAAGAAAGGTCTCTAGCTTTTGCATGCTTAAATCCTGCATGTGGCTGAGTCATTGTTCCTTCAGTCTGCCATGTTGTCTGCCAAGCTTGGGACTATTAATGGACTTGAATTAGTAGCCTGCCATGTGGTTTTATAATTTTGGGACTGTGCCATTTTACTTGTTAACCTTGGGTTTATCAGCCTCAGCAGTCACCAGCTGCCTGAGTGAAGAGATGCCTCCAGCTCCAAAAGGCTGGGAGAAAGAGGCAGAACTGAAGGCCAAGGAAAAGGTGGTTTCACCCAAACCCTAGAGCTGGCACTTTGAATTCAGACATCTAGCCTCTTAAAGTGTCAGAGAATAAATTCCTGGTTGTTCAAGCCATTTTATTGGTGGCATTTTCTGTTAGAGCTGCACTAGGTGACAAAAACACAGGGTTTTCTAATTGTCACCTAGGTATGCCATGATTTTTCATGTCTTTGAGTATGTCATCACCTTTATTTTAAGAACAGTTCCTCTTATGCCTCTCCGTCTATGCAAACTGTCCCTTTCTTCTCATGTCCTACCCC
Source organism: Orycteropus afer afer (assembly GCF_000298275.1). NCBI lineage: Eukaryota > Metazoa > Chordata > Mammalia > Tubulidentata > Orycteropodidae > Orycteropus > Orycteropus afer. The sequence continues at coordinate 4,348,359 of NW_006921748.1, forward strand.
ACCTCTAAAAATGCCCCTAGTTTCTCAAGTCCATAATGTTTTCTCCACTTAGTTTTTAAACCATTGAAATTTAAAACACAGTTACACACACACACACACACACTAACACTTTTGCCATATGTCTAGATCTATTTTTCCAGGATTGCAATGCTGAAAAGGTAGGGCCCATTATACACACTTGATCCCTCTACCCTCCTCCTCTACCCTCACAGTGCCAGGTTTATTGTTGGAGCCACACAAAAGTGTTAAGAAGAACACTTTAATGAGGAGGCTTAGATAAAAAAATGTGAATTTTCACAGAATCTTCAGAAGACACTGCCTCTGCCCTTAACTAATGTCTCTGTTGAGATTATCAGAAATGTGAGGCAGTCCCTGGGAAGACATTTAGAAAAGGTAAATGTGGCCTGGTAACATTCACTCACACATAGCCACAGAGAGTTCAGTCAGCAAAAGTGACATTGTCTGGCCATATGTGGCATGTTGTTCAAGTAGACTATCACTCTGTGCCCAAGAGAAGTCCAATGGTTCCAAGGAGCTTCAAAAGTTGCTTCAGAAAGAAGTTTTGCTTCTCTCTCTTCTCTGCACCTCTCTCTACTTCCCATCCTCTTTTCTATTAATTTGTTCCATTTCTCCTTTGTCTCACTGCATATCATTTCTTCTATTCACTTCTCCATTTCCCCAATATTCTCCATTCTACCTTTCCTTTTACATTTCTCTAAAAACTTCCACTTATTGACCATTGCCTGGTATATAAGTTTTTTCTCACTCTATATCTTCTTATTTATTAATCATTTTCCCAATTTGAGTTTTCTGTCTCCTCTCTACCTACTTGGTGACTTAAGATTAAAATTAAGAGTTTTGTTTGTTTGTTTATGTATTTATTGACCAAAAACCAAACCAAACTCACTGCTGTCAAGTCAGACCTGACTTATAGTGACCCCTCCTTGGGTTTCTGAGGCGCTCTCTCTACGAAAGTAGATTGCTCAATCTTCCGTGCAAGGAGAGGCTGGTGGGTTTGAACCACCAGCCTTCTGGTTAGCAGTCAGATGCCTTAGGCACTATTCCACCAGAGCTCTCCTATGTATTTATTAGGGTAAAGAAAACTAAGGCTCTGGTAGAAAAGGCATTTTCCCAAAACAACAGCAAGTTAGTGCGTGTGAGGAAACCCGAGCTCCGTATTTGTGCCCCTACCAAGTCCAATAAACCACCTCAGATGAAAAAAACAATTCTCTGGCAGCAAGTAGACATCAAACATAGTGACTGTTGAACAGATTAAATCATTCCACAGGAAAATGGCAATAAAAAGAGAGAAAGAGAGTTAGGAAATTTAGAAAGGATACAGGAATGAAGAACAAGTGCCTCCTTTCTCAAAAAGAATGTTAGCAAGACATTAGATTTACAAGTGAATTTTAACACCCTTTCCACCCCACCCTACCATGGCTTTCTGTTAGTTGGGGATTTATTTCAAGGCCTTACCAATCATATGCTAAAGCTGGTACATCACTAAAACATCTTCTGGGAGGACAGTAAGAAATCCAATCTAGAATTGAAAGCTGCAACTGTCATAGATAAAAAATACCCTTCTGAAGGCTGCTATTGAGTCAGACAGTTGGAAGAATTACTGCAAAGTTGTCTGAGCTTCATGTAAGTTACTGGCCAGTATTCTGTCCAATACCAAGGATCCCCATTTCCAGGGACCCTCGAGGGAAATGCAACCTTGGGCTCTCCCCATAACTGCTTCCCAATCACTCTGTGTTACTATTAGCAAGAACTCCCAGGAAGAAATCAGCAAAATGATTTCTACAGGAAGAGACAGGCATTGTAAACAACTGGACATCTTCACTCTGAACTGTGCCTTAATCGAACTTCTAGTACTATTGAGAGAAGCTTCAGTCAGAGAAGAAACAGCTTTTGAAGAAGGAAAACATCATAAAATCTGGTTGGAAAGGCTTTTATTGAACGTGTGACACAACTGTCATCAGCATGCTATTATTAGTGCCCATGGTTTCATACAGATTCATTTGAGCACTTATGTCCTGCTTGCAAGAAACCCATACCCTCCTGGAATCCTCAGCCTGACGATCCCAGCATCTTACACATTTATTTTTGTGTGGCCATGCACATGCACATACATGTGAGCAAATGCAGGCATGCTTCTAGTTATATTCCCTACATCAAATGATCCCAACCTAGCTGTTGCCTAGGATCATGGATAATTCAATACTTGCATTCTTAATTTATGCTGAAGGAGTTTACCATTTGTTGGTGAAACTCAAAATTTTATAACTTCAACACAGGAAGGACTAAATGAATCTTTACTTGCTGGGATAGCAATGTGGTGACTGTGGTTACTCACTCAGACATCTATCCTCTGGACCAATCTCCCCAATATGCAATTACAAAGTCCTTCTTTTGGAAATTCTATTACAAAAGCAGAGCTTGCTCACTGAGAACAAAGACTCATCAGAACTTCTTTCATAATCAGGGCTATAGGGTTTTTTAATATATAATTAAAAGAAGTAGAGTGGTCTCCTCTTCAAGTAAGGGGTGGCTTAACTAATTAATAGAAAGAAGGAGCTATTTTAGTAACCTTAAAACCTGAAACAATATGTGATGCACTACATTTATGTCTCTAAACTGACAGTTCCAACTTAAAACTTAAGTATTCTTGGTATAATGTCCTATGCCCCCAAAATGTTAAATACAAAATGACCTTTATGTACTTTCAACTGCAAGGTCCCTTTCAGCGTGCTTATATACCTTAACTTCCTCCCTTTCTTTACTAACCTACAAATGCCACAACCTTTCCTTTTCCTGTACAAAGGGATATCAAACAAATTGCACTTCTTGATATATGTCGGTCCCTTCACTCAGGAAAAATGACATGGCTATTTTATTAGACGGGAGGTCTCAAGAGCTCCTGAACCCAACAGACAGTCTCGTAAATTACCAGAAGCCACACCACTAGAACAACAATAAACTTGAAATGGGTTAAGTGGTTTTGTTCCTGGCTCCCCCACACATCTCTCTGTGGACAGACCTGTAACCACACAGCTCTACAGGTATGTAATCACGGATAGCTGAGCACCTGATGCCCAAACCCAGGTACACTATGAAGCCTGACCTTGATCTTCAATCAGTAAGTTGATAGTATCTTAGGTTGAGATTCCCTAGAAGGAGTTAATATTAACTATCCAACAGCATAAGTATATCTATAACTATATTTCATTCTTTTAAATTATTCATGTTTTCACCTCCACAATGATGTAACTAGTTCTAAAAATCTTTAATGTCTCCATTTTTTATGTATAATAATGTTTTATTTTATTTGACCTAAACTTACAGCTTTAAGGAATGACCTCTGGTATAAGTATTCTTTATTGATCTAGTCAGGATCGATCAAGAAAACAGCTGGAAATCAGATCAGTGATGTTGCCTGCTGAGTACAACTGCAACTGCAGTTTAAAGAGCAAGCTGAGGATTTGAAGAAGAAAAGCTCATCTCTGAATGCCAAAAACTTCTAGCTCCTATCCTTGGTTCACCTTCTCTGTATGAGAGGCATTTCTTCATTCAGATCCTTGCTGTATGTACAACACAAGTCAGCCTATTGCTCTACTGAATGAGAAGCAAAAATAGGCCTCTGAATAATACACTAGTTCTCTAATGTGGCTCTCCACAGTTGTATTCCTCTCCAGTCATTACAGTATGATGCAGAGAATTCATTTAGAAAAGGATGACCATTTAATTGGACACTGAATACATGAGTCACATCAAGGGGCATGAGCTTACTTCTGAGATAGTTTCTATCACTCTCCACTTTTCTAAAACTCAGAACTCACAGGGGACACTCATTTTATGCATAGGCATCTTCCTTTTCTTTTAGATACTGAAGGGGTTAATCTGGAAAGATGGTGTAAATTTAAAATAATCCACATATATGGAAAAATGGGAACAAAACAGACTTTGAAAAGGTTCAGGCCTAAAGGTGAGGAGCACCTCTACCTTGGTGATCCTGAGCAACTAGATCGACCTCCCTGAGCTTCTGATTTCTCATCTGAAAAACTGAAAAACTGGACTAATGTCTACCTTGATGGACTATCATAAGAATTAAATGGATAATACATATACAATGCCTCACCTCATACGAATACATAATACACTCTCAAAAGTGTCTTCCTACCTTTGTTTCACCCACCACTTCCCTAGAACAAGTAGTAATTTCAGCCAATTACATTACTAAAAAGGCTGAATTTATTTTTCAATTTATATGTTATAGAGGAATGGGTAGTTTATCTTAGCAAACTTCTATGGAATACTAAGACTTTATACAGCAAATGAAATGACATTTCTATTGAAATTTTCTACTCAGCATCTTTACAATTTATTCACCCTAACATTTATTGAGTAGTTACTATGTCCCAGGCACATCACTGGAGTTACAAAGACAAATAAGACCCAGAGGCTGTCTTAAGAAACTTCAGGGCTAATAGAAACCTGAAAGCCTGTTAATTTTTCAGAGGTTATGATGGGAATATGTATGAGGTACAATGAGGGTCAAGGAAGCAGAAATCAGGAAAAGGTCCCGTCTCTCTGTTTCAGTCTAAGTTCCAGTGAAATGGATTGATTTCATTTACATTTATTTTAAACTAAAGCATTGCAACACATTCCAAAGTTATTTCATGAATTAGTTTGCAGGTCTTGAAACAAAATGGTGACCTATAATATTTTCAAAAAGATCAATCTAATGCAATGGGAGTTAGAATTCAGTGTGTTTGGAAGAGTATATTGTTATTTTACTAAATATGTTGGTATCCAGCTATCTGCCTTATTTGTTAGGTGATAATGAAAAAATTCCTTAGAAAAGTAGCATGAAAAGAGTGATGTGTGGTATGAGGAGTGCAGATTAGAGTGAGAGAGTGTTGAACTGTTGATTCCATATGGTCTTGGCACGTGGTTTAATGTCTCTGAGTTTCCTCAACTCTAGAACTGAGAGAACTACACTTTCTCAAATGATTGCCAAGGATTAAAGAGGTAAAACAACACTTGATAAACTCTAGTACACTGTCTACAGAATCATATATCCCAAGACAGGGAGACATTTCTTTATACCCTTCTGCTTCCAGCAAAAGGAATTTTTATCAGATAATTTCACTTATTCCAGCTATTGTCATCAAATTAGTCTATTGATCCTGTAACATTCAGCCATTCGCAAAATTGGTATAGTTCACCTATGAACTAAACACTGACAGGATCTCTGCTTTCTTATCCACCTCCTGTTCTCCCTGACTTGAACAGACAGCCCAGATTCAGCATTACATCAGTCAGTCTGATGAGAGGGGTGCAGAGATCTGTACTAGACACACAACATAACTATGTAGCATGGTCACCCAATTCACATGAGATCACAGATTTTACACATATGCATAAAAGGAAATGAAACTAGGAAATGAGAATAATTGTACCTCAAAACGAAGTAAAACAGTAAAAGTTAAAGAGCTATAGAGTCATCTTAGTGATCATGAAGATAACATATTCCATTTTAGCTTTTTCCTCCTCCACATATTTTTTTTTTTCTTTTTTTAATTTTTACAGTGTTCTCTCCCCTCCCCTCCCACCCCTGGTAACCAACAAAGAATGGTTCCTTCCATATTCCTCCATATGTTTTTATTCCATACAGCTACCCCATTCTGTCTGATACCCTCTCTGTAACCAGATCTAGAATGATAGACAAGAGTCTGGTGGTTTGCAACTTTTTTCTAGTTGCCAACACAGGGGGAGGCTCTATGCAGCTACACAAGTGAATGTAAGTCCAAATGTGTACCCTTCCTCCAAAGACAATGTCCTTGGGAACTAAATACTTATTGTAATGATATTACCATTACTCAAAATATTATGTGAAGCCCACTTAATTAATTTATTTCTTGTAATCAGAACTGTTTATAGTGCCCACAAGAGAACATTATCTCATGCCTTGATGCTGATGTAATGAGACCACTACAGGAGGCATATTTTAGGTTAAAATCATATTCATATAATATATGAGTATTGCATCTGGAGAAAGAGGTGAGGGAAGGCATGTCCTCCTCTGGGAGGTACAGACAACAAAGAGGAACTCTTTTGCACATATGGTACCACGTTGTCAATGAAGGTCAATATTGATATACAGATGGATATACGGGTAGATGGACTGAATTATTAGGTAAATCTATGCAGTGGGGAGTGTCCCCAAGACCATGTATAGGATTGGCAGACAATGTTTCTACAAGTGCATTTGCATGTTCTTTAAGAATTCCCAGATATATAGTAGAGCTGACAAGGGACAAGGTTGTAGTCACTTCTTGGGCACAGCCAGCTACCCAGGGGGAGCAAGTAGTTGGACCTGTGTGCTTGGGACCATGGTCGCAGAGGACATCAAGCTCAATTGGCATAATATACTACACAAAAACACTGTTCCACATCCTGCTTTGGCAAATAGTGACTGGGATCTTAAAAGCCTGGAAGCAGACTTCTATATGCAATGATGGGTTTCTCCTTGTCCAGAGCAAAAAGGAATGAAGAAAAGCAAAGACACATGGAAACAATTAGTCCAAGGAACTGGTACACCATACAATCCTCAGCCTATACCTCTATGAGACCAGAAGAACCAGATGGTGCCCGGCCACCACAGTCAACCACTCAGAAGGGGATCCATGTAGGAGATCCTGGATAGAGTGGTAGAACAATGTGGAATAAAACTCAAAATCATTAAAAAAAGGCGGGGGGGGGGACCAGGTTTTCTGGTCTGATAGAGCTCAATGGAACCACTAAAACTATGGTCCCTAGCTGTCCTTCATGTCTGGAACTGAACTCACTCCTGTGGCTTCCAGCCAAGCAAAACATAGGCATATGAGCTGAACATTTACATTAGGCAGATACACTCCTTGGAGAGATCAACCATGGGAGAATAGAAGGGCTGTGCATCCACAATGAGACAGCTTGGGGGTCGGAGTGTATGAGTGGGAGGGGAACTGTTGCACTGTGGGAAATTGCAGTCAATGTCATGAGATAAAGTGTATGTGAGCTGCTGTATAGAAAGTGAATTTGCTCTGGTAACTTTTGCCCAAATCACAATAAAAATTATTAAAAAAAAAAAAAAAAAAAGGTCTATGAAACCCCATTCAGAGTCATAGGTGAGGCACAGAACTGGCAGTCCCATTCTTACCCTCTATAGGGAGTACCTGTAACAGGTGTTACCTCACCCTGAAGTACCTTCCCTCTACCTCATTTAGCCTTCTCTAAGGCTGAAAACCATATCCTTTTTCTTCTCTAGATCCTTGTTTTTCTGATAACTTATATCACATACAGGCTTCTCAGCTTCTGTGTTTGAGCTTTGTTTCCATGTGTGTAATGTAAGGTTCCTAAGGACAGCTACTCCATTTTTCCAGAAGCAATATATAATATAAGTGTTAAAACTTCTGGCCTTGGAATAACCTCGCATGGGTTTCCAGCCAGCATCCAACAATATGTGCTCTATAATCTTGGCAAGATTCTTCACCTCCCAGTGACTTAGTTTTCATTTGTGAAAAATGGAGATGGTATAAAACCAAAAATCAAACCCACTGCCATCAAGTTGACTCTGACTTACAGTGACCCTGTATGTAGGACAGAGTAGAACTGTTCCATAAAGTTTGCAAGGCCATAAACCTTTACAGAAGCTGTGGTGGATATGTTTGTGTGTCAGTTTGGCTGGGCCTGGTTGAGTGGCTGGGCAGCTAGTGGTAGTTATTCCCCATGATGAGACTGGCAATCAACTCGATTGTGAGATCTACCCCAAGCAGCTGAGTAGCTGCCATAGGTAATGTGGTCTGCTTCCTGTATATAAGCAGAAGCCTTGGAGATAGTCTCTAGCTTATGGCATGCTTGGACCCTGCATGTAACTGTGTCATTGTTCAGCAGCCTGTCATGCTCTGCTGACCTTGGGACTTACAACGGATTTGAATTAATGGCCTGCCGTGTGGTTTGGTAACATCGGGACTGTGCCATTTTATTTGTTGACCTTGGGTTTGTTAGTCTCAGCAGCCAGCAGCTGCCTGAGTGAAGAGATGCCTCTAGCTTCAGTGAGCTAGGATCAAGAGTCAGAACTGAAGCTCAAGATTGAGGGGCTTTCACCCAGCCCTTGGAGCCTGGCACTTTGAACTCAGACTTCTAGTCTCCCAAACTGTAAGAGAATAAACTCCTGTTTGTTCAAGCCATCCTATTTGTGGTATATTCTTGTCAGAGGGGCATTAGGTAACCAGAACAGAAGCAGACTGCCACATCTTTCTCCCATGGAGTGGCTGATATATTTGAACTGATGACATTTTGGTTAGCAGCCATACACTTAACCAGTGTACCACCAGGGTTCCTGATGGTCTAATCCAAACCAAACTCACTGCCATTGAGTTGACTCCAACTCACAGCAACCCAGTAGAACTGAGTAGAACTGCTCAATAGCATTTCCAATAGGGCTGTCATGAGATGCTATATATAAATAGCTTGGAAGATTTTAACTGCAGAAAGAGAGAAGAGAGAGAGAATCATTATTGCTCACTGAAGATTTAATTATTGTGTGTCAGTCGCTGGGAATCCACAAAGAAGGAAAAAACATGTTCTCATTAGAGAGCTTACATATATGTTCTTATTTTAGATTTGACACATTACATCACTACCCATTTGTCCCACAAGGGTTAGATGACAAAAAAACAACTGGAACAGACACATATGTGTAGCCATGTTCAAAATCTTAAGCACAATAAATTTTCTGAAATTATATTTATACCAAACTTCACCAAAACCAGTTTCATCTTCACGTTCTACTTTTAGTTGTTGTTGTTATTATGTGCCGTCAAGTCAGACCTGACTTATAGCGACCCCTCCTTGGGTTTCTGGAGCGGTATCACTACAGAAGTAGATTGCCCAGCCTTCCTTCCAAGGAGTGGCTGGTGGGTTTGAACTGCCAACCTTCTGGTTAGCAGTGAAGTGCCTTAGGCTATGTTACCAGAGTTCCCTCTACTCTCAGAGGGATATAAAATTCTGGCCACTGTCAAACTAATTAAATCATTACTTTGTTCCTAATGCGGGGTCTAGTAAGCCCCAACTTTGAGGAAGATTAAATTATGGTATATATATATTCAAATCCAGAGTTAGGAAAACAGACAAGAAAGCAAGAAAGGAGCTCCGACGCAGCAAGGAATGTAACAAGGACCAGATGCCAAATAACGGTCACAGACATAAAAGCAAATGACCTTCCGTGGATGTGACAGAGGAATTGCTTTTGTTTAAAATAGCTTTCAAAAAAATGCAATAATTTAGGGAAGATGAAGCTACAGGGCTTCAAGAGGAGCAGGATGACCTGCAGGAAAGTACAGATGGCTGGCACCAATCTAAGCCAAGACCCCAGCCTCACACAGCCACTTCTCTGAAAGGCCATGATCACCTCACACAAAAGCTGGTCAGACATATCAAGAAGGCAAGCAGGAGGCAGCTGGAGAAGCCCAGATTAATGGGGAAGAGCAAAATAACAAAGAGCAACAACTGGAAACCCTTGCGGTGACATCAGGAACAGAGCCAGAGAAGACAACCTTGTTATCACATCTGGTCCGTCATTATAATTAAATGGTAATGTGAATCTCTTGTTGGGTTACCAGAGTGGAATTCCAAGCGGGGGAGCCCCACAGCACTTGCCCAGGCCCACAGCCACTGCCCTTCTCATTGAAGCTGAGGGATCGTTCTGGGCGCTAATAGGCTGGGTATCTGGAGCAAGTGTTAATTTTGGATTACATCTGAGTGGAAATAAAATGAAGGTCTGGGGAATGCTTTGCCTTCACTCAGATGTTTCATTTCCATTTACTAGCAATGCAGAATACCCGGGGAGATGTATTCATTCCAATTTGGAAGATTTCATAAACCTCAAACTTTTAGGTATTGATCCAAGCTCTTGAGCTTTGGAAGCGTGCACATACGCTCTGCAGGGGGTTCTGAAAGCTCCTTAAAAGAGAAGGTAGAGGGAAAGGGTAGCTGGTGTGAGTCCCTTCTGAGGAGATCTGGCCACTCTCAGGCTGGCATACCTCTCTGCTCATGCCAAGTCAGCCTGCTTAACCTGGAGGCCCATTAGAAGCACTCAGAACCATTAGCTCTAACTGGCTCTATGCTGAATAAATACTCTTGTGTCCAAGTAGAAACTAGGGCAGCTGGATTGCATTTTTTTTTTTTCTTTCTTTCTTTCAAATATCAGCAAAGCAAATTTCCTAACCCCAAATGGTTCAAATGTACCTCCTAATAAGTGTATTGCTTTATGTATTCTGCTAGTGGAGGTCAGAATTAATTCTAGTCTTGCTAGACTCTCAGTCCCTTTTCTTTTGGATTTGAATATTTCTGATTTTTGCTGGATTTTGGACAGGATCATATGCAGGGAGAGTGTAAATAACCTGATTTTTACAATCAGAAGGTAAGAGACCTATACCTACAGGAAAAAGCCACTGTCTGTTATCTTTGGCATCTAAGAGCAGTTATTTGTGAAGCTTCCCAGAGGTTTTGAAAAACAAAGCACTTCATTCAATGAAAGCAGAGAAGATCCGGAGTGATTCTGGGCTCATGCATTATACAGCTCACCTTCAGCCAGTGAATATCAGTTATCATAATACTTCGATATCTCACATTACATGGTTATATCTTCAGGCAAGAAAAGAATATAACAGACTCTAAAATGGATTAAATAAGAAATAATGCGTGCCCTTTCATTTATATTTAGGATTGCTCGTTTAGTTAATTGGAGAATAGAGTGGAGAATCTAAGGTTGGATAAGGTTCTTTTTAATAAGAAATGATCATAACACCTTTGGAAGGAAGACTGGGCAATCTACTTTTGTAGTGATACTGCCTCAGAAACCCAAGGAGGGGTAGCTATAAGTCAGATCCAACTTTATGGCAGTTAGTTTGGTTTTTTGGTTCGATCATAATACCTCAGTAAGATTTATTTCATCAATTAAAACAATAGAATATCAAGTGGCACAATCATATGCCTTAGATGTTTATTTTCTAGCTTAAACATACAATTAATGTATTAGAAGAGGCTTGGTAAAATCAAGACTATCCAGACAAGGGTTAGGAACATAGTAAGTGTTCAATTGCTGGTTGTATTGAATTGTGGATGGTCCCAATTCAGGTTCTTTTTATTCTTTTTTTTTTTTTTCCCCTACCATTCTTTTAATCTACTGTCCTCTTCAGAAATGACCTAGGGCAAATAAAAGTTATCTATAATACAAAAAAAAAAAAAAAAGAAAGACAAAAATGATCTAGGGCAAACTACTCTTATCATATGTAAAATAAGCAATTAGATCTCAGTCAGAGACCATTCTAGATGCTCACCAAACTCATTCCTTTTTATAGATACACAACCAAAGTACATTTCCCAGCCCCTGGATCTCAGTGAGCCAAAGAAATGTGAGGAGAACTAATCAGTCATTTCCAGACTGAGGCTTCCAGAGGAAGCCCTCCCCCCAGGAGGTGGCTAAAAGCATGAGTTCCTTTTCTCTTCCTTTAGTGGTGAGCTTTGAGGCCACATGCTGAAGTCACAGTGACAAAAGACAGAAAGATCCTATCCTAAGTTCTAGAATGACCATGTGGAACAAAGCCTCCATACCTTACTTCCCCTGCCAATCATAAGTAAGGAATAAACTTTTAACATGTTAAGCAACTAAGATTCAGGGGTGGGAGACGTTATTGCAGCTAGAAAATTTGTAATGAAGTGCTGTCATAACAAAACACAAAAATACATGGTGTGGTTCCTGGTTGGCACAAAAAGTTAAGCACTCAAATATTAGCTGAAAGGTTGGTGGTTTGAACCTACCCAGAGGTGACTCATTAGACAGGCCTGGGAATCTGCTTCTGAAGGTCACAGCCTTGAAAGACTCTATGGAGCACAGTTCCACTCTGACACAGATAAGGCTGCCAGGAGTCAGAATTGACTCAATGACAACTAACAACAATAAAGAGATATATATTTTTTTTTAATGTGGCATTGGCTTAGCAGTCAAGTGGAAGATGTAGGGATGCTGAAAGTGGAGGCTTGACAGATGGCAAGGCAAGGATGCCATGGAAAACTTGCAATGACCTGGAAGGAAGACCTCATACCTACTGAACCAGTGGTTCTAAGAGAAGTGGTTGAAAGAAAATTAGAGAATTGGTATGTATTTGCAATTATTGGCAGAATTTTGTTAAATATTTTAATAAAGTAATGTACTTAGAAGAAAACTGACCAGTTTATAAGAAGAAATCAGCCACTAGTTCTGTCAGTTGGTCGTACTGTGGTGGCTTGTGTGTTGCTGTGAGGCTGGAGTCTTTGCCACTGGTATTTCAAATACCAGCAGGGTCACCCATGGAAGACAGGTTCCAGCAGAGCTTCCAGACTAATATAGACTTGGAAGAGGGAACGGGCCATCCATTTCTCAAAGAATTAGTAAATGAAAACCTTATGAATAGCAGTGAAACACTGTCTGATATATTACTAGAAAATGTTATGTATAGCCCTGAATTACTGTCTGATACAGGGCTGGAAGATGAGCCTCTCAGGTCAGAAGGCACTCAAAATACAACTGGAGAGGAGCTGCTTCCTCACAGTAGAGTCGACCTTAATGATGTGGATAGATAAAAGCTTTTAGGACCTTCATTTGCTGATGGCGGATGACACAAAAGAGGAAGAAATAGCTGTAAACATCCATTAATAATCCGAACATGGAATGTACAAAGTATGAATCTAGGAAAATTGGAAGTTGTCAAAAATGCAATGGAATGCATAAAGATGGATATCCTAGTAAGTAGAAATAGACTGGTTTTAGCCATTTTTAGTCAGATAATCATATAATCTACTATGCTGGAAATGACAAATTGAAGAGAAATGCATGGTATTCATGGTCACGAAGAACGTTTCAAGATCTACTCTGAAGTGCAATGCTGTCAGTGATAAGATAATATCCATACTCCCACTAGAAGACCAGCTAATACTACTATTATTAAATTTTAAGCACCAATCACTAAAGCCAAAGATGAAGAAATTGAAGATTTTTACCAACTTCTGGAGTCTGAAATTGATCAAAAAATGCAATCAAGATGTACTGATGATTGGAATGCAAAACTTGGAAATGAAGAATCATACCAAAAACCAAAATCACTGCCTTCAAATCGGACCCAACTCATAGCAACCCTTCCTTGGGTTTCTGAGGTAGTATCACTATGGAAATAGATTGCCCAATCTTTCTTCTGAGAAGTGGTTGGTGAGTTTGAAACACTAGCCTTCTGGTTGGCAGTCAAATTGGAAAACATGGCCTTGGTGATAGAAACGACACCAGAGATCGTGTGATTGAGTTTTGTAAGACCAATGACTTATTCACAGCAAATACCATTTTTCAACAATATAAACATTGGCTATAGACGTTGATCTCACCAGATGGAATATACAGAAATCAAATCCACTACATCCATGGAAAGAGGTGATAGAGAAGGTCGATATCTTCAGCCAAAACATCAGAAGCTGACTGTGGAACAGACTATCAATTGCTTATATGCAAGTTCAAACTGAAGTTGAAGAAAATTAAAACAAGTCCATGAGAGCCAAAATATAACTTTGATTACATTCTACCTGAATTTAGAGACCATCTGAAGAATAGATTTGAAGCATTAAACACGAATGACTGAAAATCAGATGAGTTGTGGGATGACATCAAGAACATTATATGTGAAGAAAGCCAATATCATTAAAAAGACATAAAAGGAACAAAAGATCAAAATATGGATGTCAGAAGAGACTCTGAAACTTGCCCTTGAATGGAGAGTAGCTAAATTAAATGAACAAAATGACAAGATAAAAGAGCTGAATAGAAGATTTCAAAAAGCAGTTTCAGAAGACAAAGTCAGTTATTATAATGAAATGTTCAAAGACCTAGAGTTAGAAAACCAAAAGGGAAGAATATGCTTGTCATTTCTCAAGCTGAAAGAACCAAAGAAAAATTAAAGCCTCGAGTTGCAATATTGAAGGATTCTATGGGCAAAATATTGAATGATGCAAGAAGCAGCAAAAGAAGATAGAAGGAATGTACAATCACTGTACAAAAAAGAATTGGTCAATGTTAGACAATTTCAGGAGGTGGCATATGATCAAGAACCAATGGTAATGAAGGAAGAAGTTGAAGCCACACTGAACGAGTTAGCAAAAAACAGAGCTCCAGGAATTGATAGACTATCAATTGAGATGTTTCAAAAAAACAGATGCTATGCTGGAAGCACTTAAACTCATCTATGCTAAGTAATTTGGAAGACAGATACCTGGCCAACTTATTGGAAGAGATCCATATTTGTACCCATTCCAAAGAAAGGTGATCCAACAGAATGTGGATAGTATCAAACAATATCATTAATATCACACACAAGTAAAATCTTGCTGAAAATAATTTAAAAAGTGGCTGCAGCAGTATATTGACAGGGAAATTCCAGAAATGCAAGCTGGATTCAGAACAGAATGTGGAATAAGAGATGTCATTGCTGGTGTCAGATGGATCTTGGCTGAAAGAAAAGAGTACCAGAAAGATGTTTACTTGTGCTTTATTGACTATGTCAAAGCATTCGATTTTGTGGTTCATAAAAATTTATGGCTAACATTGTGAAGAACTGGAATTCTAGAACACTTAATTGTGCTCATGAGGAACTTATACATAGACCAGGAGCCTGTTATTTGAACAGAACAAGGGGATTCTAAATGGTTTAAAGTTATGAAGGGTATTTGTCAGGATTGTATTCTTTCACCATACTTAATCAATCTATATCCTGAGCAAATAATCTGAGAAGCTGGACTATATGAAGAAGGATGTGGCATCAGGTTTGGAGAAAGACTCATAAACAACCTGGGTTATGCAGATGACATGACCTTACTTGCTAAAAGTGAAGATACTTGAAGCACTTACTGATGAAGATTAAAGACTACAGTCTGCAGTATGGAGTACACCACAACATCAAGGAAACAAAAATCCTCACAACTGGACCAATAAGCAGTATCACAATAAATACAGAAAAGATTTAAAGTGTCAAAGATTTCATTTTACTTGGATCCAATTAACACTCATGGAAGCAGCAGTCAAGACATCAGATGATGTATTGCACTGGACAAATCTGCTGCAAAAGACCTCTTTCAAGTGTTGAAAAACAAAGATGTAATTTTGAAGACTAAGATTCACCTCACCCAAGCTATGGTGCTTTCAGTCACGTCATATGCATGTGAAAGCTCGACAGTGAATAAAGAAGACCAAAGAAGAGTTGATGCTTTTGAGTTGTGGTGTTAGCAAAGAATACTGAAAGTACCATGGACTACCAGAAGACTGTCCTGGAAGAACTGCAGCTAGAATGCTCCTTGGAAGCAAGAATGTCCAGACTTCATCTTACCTACTTTGGTCATGTTGTCAGAAAGGACGATTCCCTTGGTAAAGCACTTTGTAAAGTGGAAGGTCAGCAAAAAAAGGGAAGACCTTCAACAAGAAGAATTGGCACAGTTGCTGCAATGATGGGCTCAGGTATAGCAAGTTCTGTGAGGATGGTGCAGGACTGGGCAGAGTTTTGTTCTGTTGTATATAGGGTTGCTATGAGTTAAAGCCAACTCAATAGTACCTAACAACAACAACGACATGAGAAGAAATAAAAGGAAATACAGAGAGTCCAGTAATGTGGTGTCTTGATAGATCTCAAAAATCAACTACTTCCAGGGTCTAAAGAGGGAAAAAAAAAAAAAAAAGGACCAAGAAATCTTTTGACCAACAAAGTCCCATTATGACCCCAGCTTTATGAAAACGATCCAATTAAAGATAGCCTAATAACCTCAAGATCACTACCATTAAGCGAAAAGAGTGAGCCATAACCAGGAGGAAGCAGAGATAAAGTAAATCTGGATTATATCTTAGAAAAGAAATTTGGGTGCAATTACTATCATATAGAATTGATTCTAAGCAAATAGAACAGAAATTTACTAAAATTTCAAGGAAATTGTCCTGCTAAATAAACCATAAGCCAAGAATAAACAGTCTCTTGACCATTCGAGATTTACAACAATCCTTGTGACCCCAGCCTTCCTCAGGCAGGAAATGGACTTTGAGATCTCCACAGCACCAAGAAGGGCATACTTCCCAATGCTTCCATCAGATGCAGCACCAAGGGGAAGAAGCCATGGAAAAAAATGAACAATGGAAATACTACCACAAGACAGAACCACAGTTGCATCAGGGAGCATCCCACTGCCAGGACAGAAAACCTGACAATGCTTGACCCATAGAATTTCAACTTACTATGGACCAATGACTTTTGGGCATTTTCTATTGCTCCTTTATCCAAATAGGAATTTTAATTAATATGATTCTGTCTTTCCTCCACTATTATGCATTTATGAGATGTGAGAGGTGTGCATATTTTTGTTTCTTTTCATGTATACCCTTGTTGTTATTATTATATGCCATTGAGTCAGACCCGACTCATAGCGACCCCTCCTTGTGTTTCTGAGGCAGTATCGCTATGGAAGTAGATTGTCCAACCTTCCTTCCGAGGAGTGGCTCGTGGGTTTGAACCATCAGCCTTCTGGTTAGCAGCCAAGTGCCTTAGGCACTACGCTACCAAAGCTTCTATGCATACTCTTAGAAGAGCAATATCAATATTCAATGAGAGGAAGCTGGACATCCTGAAGAGCTGGTTGCCCTGACCAGGTAGAACCTTGCTCTGCCTCCCTTTAGGTGTCATACAAAAAGGTACATGGCCATGCAATCTCACTCTGCTCCTTAAGCAACACTCACTGGGGGATGTCATGTCAATACCCTACATGCTCAAGACAGCATCTGTAGCAGGTGTGTAGATTACCTTTGATTTCTTCACTAAAGACAATACACAGACTTCTAGCAAGACAAGATATGAGATGTTGGGAATACAAGACTCTCTCCCAGTACCATCAGTGGATATGAAATAATTGCAATATGATAGTGCAGAATCTTGATTCTGATCCTTTCCTGCTAGTCTGTCATTAGTGGTTGGGGAAATGCAAGTGTCTCTCCTGGGGCGATTGTGGTTCTGGGTACCAAACCTTGAGATTTGCTGAGATTAATTACATTAAGTCCACAGAGATTGGCAGGAGGCCAATATCTTTTTTGGGTAAGGCCAATCAGTAGGGTATTAGCCTTAGACAAATTTATTCTACCTCTTCAGGCAGTAGGGATATTTTAGTGTAACTGAGTGAGATAGTTGAGCAGATTAATTACTAGAAGGTCAGTCTCTGTCATGGATTGTGATATATTTCTCTTTACTTCTGGGCACAGAGCTAGAGTACATTTCTCAGTTTCCCCATCAATTAGGTGGTTATGTGATTAACTCTGGTCAGCTATAAGAAAATGGTAGGAAATAATGTTACCACTTCTAAACTTGGTGCCCCAGAGGCCCCATGATCTTCCATGATCTCCATGTCCTTTACCTTACAGCAGGATGTCAATACCCTACATTACTAATCAAGTAACATGCTCAAAACAGCAGAGCCTCTCTATTAACCTGCACCTTCGAATGATTATGAGCAGAAAAGCCTACTCTGTACCCCACTGGTCACATCAGACTGACACAAGAGTGAGCACTGGGCCTTACTGAGTTAACCTAGTAATGTGCTAGAGGGGCCTCTTACTGGTTCCCAAGAGCTGATAGTTAGCATTTCTTCCAAACTCCATGTTCAGTGACACAACATTATTAACTTAAGATCTTAAGATTAGCCATGGCAGGACTATTTATGATAAAAATGAGCAATACTATAACTCAAGGCTTTCTCCCCTCCTTTTTTTTTTTTTTTTTTAAGAGACTCAATTGTTAAATATTTATGAATATCCACTAGTAAAACCTCTGAGAATTAGTGGTGTCTGTCATAGCAGCTATCATGAATCAAACATACTAATAAAAATTTGATGGTCTTAGATGTAGTAGGATGGCTTTGATACTTGAAAAAAAATCAGAATGGAATTCTGGAATCTCCACACCGGAAGGCCTTCAAGATTGACTGGAGCTATTGAATTATTTTACAGATGAAGAAAGTGAAATTTCAGCCAAGAAAGTAACTTCCACTGGAATCCAGACTGCCACACTTCCATAAAAGACTTGCTTACTACATGAGCAGATAGAGCATAGAGCAGTGATGATGAACTATGGAATGTTTAAAAATGAGAAAATGTTAAGGAGCAAAATCCTCTTGTGGTAGACAGGATTATGGTTGCACCTCTTCATTGCCTCTGATTTCTTGTCATGAGACATTCCAAACCTTTGTATGCAAATTTACAGTGACCTACCACTGTCGGTACATAACAACAACAACAACAACCACTGTCGGTACAATCATCTTGTCCCCACTCTTGATGTTGCCCTTGGCTATGTAAACGCTTTGGTCAATGACATTTTAACAGATATGATGCAAGGAGAGGCTCCAGAAGCATTGTGTGAATGTTCCAGCTGTTTTCTGCTCCACTATCATGAGAAGTCCATGCCCTGCACTAACCCCTAATTCTAAGAGGAAGGATCATAGAGCCTTCTTAGTTGGGTCTTGTCCAGATCAGCCAACCTATGTGAGCTAAAAATAAATCATGTTACAACTCCACAACAAAATACAAACAATCCAATTAAAAAATGGGCAAAAGACATGAGCAGACACTTCACCAAAGACATTCAAGCAGCCAAAAAACATGAAAATATGCTCACAATCTTTAGTCATTAGAGAGATGCAAATCAAAACTACAAGGTACCATCTCACTCCTGCTAAAATGCCACTGCTAAAAAAAGGAATTAAAAAAAAAAAAAACAGATAATAACAAATGCTAGCAAAGATTTAGGAAGAGTAGAACTCTTACTGTGTGTTAGGTTGCAAAATGGTACAGCCACTATGAAAAACAGTATGACATTTACTCAGAAAACTAGAAACAGAACTAACTTATGACACAGCATGACCTGGCAATACCACTTCTAGGTATATATCCTAGAGATTTAACAGGAAAAACACAAACAGACATATGCATACCCTTGTTTATTGGAGTATTGTTCACAACTGGAAAAAGATGGAAAACAACTGCCAGTCAACAGATGAATGATTGAGAAAAATGCAGTACACGTACACAATGGAATATCACACAACCATAAATAATGATGAGTCCTCAAAACATAAAACATGGATGAATCTGGAGGGCATTATACTGAGTGAAATAAGTCAATCACAAAAAGACAAATACTGTATGAAATCAGTTTTATAGTAAGAGGAAGTAATTATACAGAAATCAATGTTCATTGGTGGTTACCAGGGATGGAGGGAGAGGAAGGATCACTCTTTAGATGGTAGGCACTTGATACTTTTGGTAATGGGAAAGGTAACATAGACTATGGATGAATGGATCACAGTTTGACCAAGGTAAATGATGTCATTAAGATGTATACATGAAAAAAAAGATGCTTTGGTAAATGCTATGACATATATAATTTTGCAACAACAGCAGCAGCAAACTCCAAAAAGTTCATATGGGGATACATGTTGTTGTTGTTGTTGTGTACCGTCAAGCTGGAACTCATAGTAACCCCTCCTTGGGTTTCCAAGGAAGTGTCATTAGGGAAGTAGATTGCTCATCCTTCATAGTTATGTTGATATTGTTAGGTCCCACTGAGTTGGTTCCAACCTACAGCACACAGCAGGATGAAACACTGCCTGGCCATGTGCCATCCTCACAGTTGTTGCTGTGTTTGAACTCATTATTACAGCCCCTGTGCCAATCCACCTCTTTGAAGGTGGATTTTTTTGCACCCTCTACTTTATTAAGCATTATGTTCTTCTCCAGGGACGGATCCCCCCTGATAACATGTCCAAAGTACTACTTCCAAGCCAGACTTATTTGCTCTTCTGGCAGTCTATAATATAGTTGTTATTTTTCACCAACACCATAATTCAAGCATCAGTTCTTCTTCAGTCTTCCTTATCCATTTTCATCTGCATATTACAGGTTGTTAATGAGCCTTCCTCCAATCTTAATGCTGTTTTCTTCATATAGTAGAGCTTCTCAGATTATTTGCTCTGCATACAGGTTGAACAAGTATAGTGAAAGAATACTGTAGTAAGTTACCACCTCGGGTATTTCTATTGGTAGCAGCACAAAGTAATGTTCTGGGAAGTTTGCTCTCTCTCAAGTGCTTAGAATTATGATGTTATGATTGGTTAGTTTAGCCACTCTGCAAGGCTCAAAAGGAGGCCTCCTAGAGGCAGAAGAAGTCTCTCTGACTGCTGGCTGAGGAAAGACACGCCCTTGAGAGACACAGGCTCCTGAGAGACACGTGCTGCTGGGAAAGAGACACAAGAGACACACACTGCTGGGAAAGAGACTGTGAGAGACTGTTGGCTGAGAGATGGCAGGCTAGGAGAGACTGAGCATTGTTCCCGAACTTGAATTGTAGCCTGGTGCTTCCCTAATAAACCCCATAATCTATGAGTTCTGTGTGGCCACTGCAGCAAATTATCAAACCCAGCAGAGAGGTGGTGGGTGCTGTGGGAGGAAATGTTGGTGTCAGGGCTGGTGAAAGGCTGGAGGGAGGCAGCATGTCTGGCCTCACAGGGATAGGCCTTGGGCTGCTGATGGTGATTCTGTCTTCCTCTTGTGGGGTTAGAGGAGGTGAGGAGATGCGGCCTCCCTGCACCTTTGGCAACAAGTATGGTGAAAGAATACAACCTTGAAACATACCTTTCCTGATTTTAAACCATCCATCCAATATCCCCTTTTTCTGTTCGAATTACAGCCTTTTGGTCTATGAACAGGTTCCTCATGAGTACAATGAAGTGTTCTGGAATTCCTATTCTTTACAATGTTATCCATAATTTGTTATGATCCATATAGTCAAATTCCTTTGCATAGTCAATAAAACATAGGTGAACATCTTTCTGGAGTTCTCCATGTTTAGCCAAGATTCATCTGATATCAGCAATAATATCCCTAGTTCCACATGCTCTTCTGAAGCCAGCTTGGATTTCTGCAGTTCCCTGAGATGGACTATAGCAATTGTCTTTTAATTATCTTCAGTAAAATTTTACTTGCATGTGATGTTAATGATTTGTTTGATAAATTCTACATTTTGTTAGATAACTTTTCTTTAGAATGGACACAAATATGGATCTCTTGTAGTCAATTGACAAGTTTCTTGGCATAGTCAAGTGAGTGCTTCCAGCACTGTATCTGTTTGTTGATATATCTCAGTAGGTATTTCATCAGTTCCTGGAGCTTTGTTTTTTGTCAATGCCTTCAATGCACCTGGGACTTCTTCCTTAAATACTATCAGCTCTTCATCATATACTACCTCCTGAAATGTTTGTGCATCCACCAATACTTTTTGGTGCAGTGACTCTATGTATTCCTTCCATCTTCTTTTAATATTTCCTGCATTGTTCAGTATTTTAACTGGCTTTCTTCTAGGAATATGGATATCATCCTATCACTAACATCATTGTACTTCAGTATTGTTCTTGAATTGTTCTTTTTGATGATGAATTTGCCACTTTATGTATGCATATATATGTATAGGCATATCTAAGTGAGTATATATGTGTGCATATAAATATATATATAGATGTATAGATATACATGTATATGTTTATATTTTTGTGTGTGCATGCAGATATAGTCATATGTACAATTATGCACATAGGAGGGACTGTTATGAATACTTCTCAGATATGACCAAATACCTTATGGAACGGTTTTCTTGGTTTGAAGGATTAAAATCATAGTCTCATGGGAGCTCTGGTAGCATAGTAGCTACAGCACTTGACTGCTAACCAGAAGGCTGGTGGTTCAAATCTACCAGCCACTCCTCGGAAGGAAGATGGAACAATCTACTTCCACAGTGATACTGCCTCGGAAACCCAAGGAGGGGTCGCTATGAGTCGGGTCCGACTCGACGGCAAACAACAACAACAACATGGGACAAGTTGGTCAATTGGCATAATATAGTTTATAAAGTTTGTATTCCACATCTCAGTTTCCTTAATAGTGCCTGGGGTCTTAAAAGCTTGTGAGCAGCCATCTAAGATACAACTATTGGTCCCTATTCATCCTAAGCAAAACAGAAAGAAGGAAACCTGGGACTTAAAAAGAAACAAGTCTTCAGGCATTTCTACATGAATTATGGCCTCATCTGCTGTAAGACTAGGAGAACTAGATGGTGCCTGGCTACCATGACTCAGTGTTCTGATCAGGGCCACAATAGATGGACACTGAGAGAGTGGTAGGAAAAAAAAAACATGAAACAGACTCAAGTTCTTAAAAAGTGAGACTTACTTGACCAGTTGGGTAAAGAGGACCTCCTGAGACTATTGTTCTAAGATTCTCTACAAACCTTAAACTGAAACTATCCCCTGAGGTTATATCTTAGCTAAATAATAATGTAGGTCATACAGTAAAGAATATCACCTTTGAGTACCACACTGCATTAAAAAAAAAAAAAAAAAGTCATCTATAGGAGACCAAACTGTCAACATTTACTTTAAAGCAAAGATGGAAAAGTAAGGGGGCAGGGAAACAACATTACTGGAAATGAGGCAATCAGGAAGGAAATAAAGACAGTGCTGACATATTGTGAAGAATGTAATCAATTTCACTGAACAAGTTGTGTAGAAATTGTTCATGGAAACTTGAATTTGCTGTGCAAATTTTCACTAAAAACACATTAAATATTATTTAAAAATACTAACAACCTAGATATTAAGTCAAATAAATAAATCAAATTGTTGTATGCCACAAAGATTTTGTAATTGTATGTTGTGCAGTAAGAGAAACATATATATATATATATATATATATATATATATATATATATATATATATATATGTTGTTCTTGTTAGGTTCCATCAAGTCAGCTCCAACTCATAGCCACCCTGTGCACAACAGAATGAAACACTGCCTGGTCCTGTGCCAACCTTACAAACCTTGTTACGCTTGAGGCCATTGTTGCAGTCACTGTGTCAATCCATTTCATTGAGGGTCTTCCCCTTTTTCACTGACCCTCTACTTTACCAGGCATATCTTTCTCCAGGGACTAGCCTTCTGACAACAAGACCAAACTAGGTGAGACAGAGTCTCGCCATTCTCGCTTCTAAGGAGCATTCTGGCTGTACTTCTTCTGGGACAGATTTGTTCAATCTTCTAGCAGTCCATGGTATTTTCAGTATTTTTCACCAGCACCACAATTCAAAAGCATCAATTCTTCTCTCATCTTCCTTATTCATTGCCCAGGTTTTGCATACATATAAGGCTATTGAAAATGCCATGGCTTGGGTCAGGCACACCTTAGTCTTCAAAATGATACCTTTGCTCTTTAACACTTCAAAGATGTGTCTTGGAAATCTTTCCATGGCAAAAGAACATCTGATTTCTTGCTGCTGCTTCTATGGGTGTGGACTGTGGATCCATGTAAAATGAAATATTTGACAACTTCAACTTTTCTCCATTTATCATGATGTTGCTTATTGGTCCAATTGTGAGCATTTTTGTTTTCTTTATGTTGAGGTGTAATCCATACTGCAGACTGTAGTCTTTAATTTTCATCAGTAAGTGCTTCAAGTCATCTTCACTTTCAGCAAGCAAAGTTGTGTCATCTGCACATCACAGGTTGTTAGTGAGTCTTCCCCCAATCTTGATTCCATGTTCTTCTTCATATAGTCCAGTTTCTCAGATTTTTACCCAGAAAACATATTGCATAAGTATATTGCATAAGTGTTGTTGTTGTTATGTGCCATCGAGTTGGACCGGACTCATAGTGACCCCTCCTTGGGTTTCTGAGGCAGTATCACTACGGAAGTAGATTGCCCCATCTTCCTTCTGAGGAGTGGCTGGTGGATTTGAACC
>NW_006921748.1:4372754-4384803 GCF_000298275.1 Orycteropus afer afer
CAAGTTCCTTCTGAGCACAATCAAGTCTCTGGAAGTCCCATTCTTTGCAATGTTGTCCATAATTTGTTAAGATCCATATCATCAAATGCCTTTGCAAGCTCAATAAAACACAGGTAAACAGTTTTGTGACATTCTTTGCTTTCAACCAAGATCATCTGTCATCAGCAATGATATCTCTCACTCTATGTCCTCTTCTGAATCCAACTTGAATTTCTGGAAGCTCACTGTGAATATACTGATGCAACCATCTTCTAATTATCTTCAGCAAAAATTGTACTTGTGTGTGATATTAATGAAATCATTTGATAATTTCCACATTCTGTTGGATCACCTTTCTTTGAAATAGGGACAAACATAGATCTCTTCCAATCAGTTGGCCAGCTAGCTGTCTTCCAAATTTCTTGAAATTTCTCAATGGGTATTCCATCGATACCTGAAGTCTTGTTTTTTTTTTTTTTTTTTTTGGCAATTCCTTCAGCACAGCTGAGATTTCTTTCTTTGATACCATCAGTTCTTGATCATATGGTACCTCCTGAAATGGATGAACATTGATCAAATCTTTTTGGTATTATTCATTCTTTCTATTTTGTTTTAATACTTCCTGCATATTCAATGTTTTGCCCACAAAATCCTTCAATATTGCAACTCAAAGTTTGATTTTTTTTTCTTCAGTTCTTTCAGTTTAAGAAATGCTGAGCATGTTCTTCCCTTTTGGTTCTCTAACTCCTGGTCTTTGCATTATATTACTTTGTCTTCTTAAGCTTCCCTTTGAATTCTTCTGTTCAGGTTATTTCATCATTTCTTGTATTCATTTTAGCTACTCTCCATTCAAGAGCAAGTTTCAGGGTCTCTTCTGACTTACATTTTGGTCTCATCTTCCTTTCCTATCTTTTTTAATGACCTTTCGCTTTCTTCATGTATGATGTTCTTGATATCATCCCACAACTCAAAAGCAGTGAAACACTGTCTATGTATGTATATATAATTTGCCATTTCAGCATGTTTACATGTACAATTCAGTGGCATTAAATGCATTCATTATGTCTTTAGAGTGGGTGGCAATGAGTGATACTTAAGCTAGGAAAGAAACTAGCAATGATTAATGTGGTAGAAATTAATATGTGAAAAGGCCAAGAGGAAGGAGGAGAGCTCTCCTCTTTGGGGAAATTGAAAGGCCATGGTGTCTAGAGTAGAATGAGTGAGTGGGAGTGTGGCAAGAGCTGAGTTCCATAAGATAGGCAGCATTGAATCACTCAGGATGATGTAATCCTTGGTAAGCATATTTGCTTTTATTCCAAGTGCAATATGGAGCTCTAGAGAATTCTTCAGCAAGGCAATGTCAAGACTGGACTTAAATATACAAGGAACACCTTGACTGCTAAGAGGGAACCTATTAGAGAAGGTAGAAGTGTAAGTGGGAGACTAATTGGTAGGCTACTGTAGAAGCAGAAGTGAGAAGTAATAGCCTTGGATGGGACAGTGGAGAAGGGGAGAAGCAAAAATGTCTGAGGTATATTTTGCTGTCAGGATCATAGCTTATCCTACTTGGTTCTCTTACTTGCTTGCATTTCTGTGTTCTCTGCTTCAGGGTAACTTTTCCTGTGGTTAACCAGACATCCTCAGTGTGTTGCGTGAGAGGTACTATAATAAGGGATCAAAATTAAACTTTCCCAATGTTGTTGTTGTTGTTGTTGCTCTGTGCCATCAAGTCAGACCTGACTCATAGCAACCCCTCCTTGGGTTTCTGAGGCAGTATCACTCAGAAGTATATTGCCCAACCTTCCTTCCAAGGAGCGGTTGGTGGGTTTGAACCGCCAGCCTTCTGGTTGGCAGTCAGGTGCCTTAGGCACTACACTACCCGAGCTCCTAACTTTCCCAATAGTTGCTATTTTTTTTAGTACCAACTATATTTCAAACACTTTACCCATATTATATCCGATTATCACAAAGATCTGGAAGTTGCTGTTTTGCTGTTGTTAGGTTCCTCCAAGAGAGTTCTGACTCATAGTGTACAACAGAACTAAACCTTGCCCAGTCCTGTGTCATCCTCACAATCATTGCTTTGTTTGAGCCTATTGTTACAGCCACTGTGTCAGTCCATCCATTGAGAGTATTCCTCTTTATTGCTGACCCTCTGCTTTACCAAGCATGATGTCCTTCTCCAGGAACAAGTTGCTCCTGATAACATGTCCAATGTATTTGAGATGAAATGTCACAATCCTTGCTTCTAAGAAGCATTCTGACTATATTTCTTCCAAGACAGATTTTAACCTTCTGCTGGTAGACCATGATATGTTCAATATTCTTTGCCAACACCATAATTAAAAGTCATCAATTCTTATTTGGTCTCCTTTATATATTGTCCACCTTTTGCATGTATATGATAAGGTGATTAAAAATACCATGGCATGATTCAGCACACCAGAGTTCTCAAAATAACATCTTTGCTTTTTAACATTTTAAAGAGCTCTTTTGCAGAAGATTTGCTCAATGCAATATACCACTTGATTTTTGGTGTGCTACTTCTGCAGGCATTGAATGTGGATCCAAGTAAAATGAAATCCCTGACAACTTCAATATTTTCTCCACTTATCACAATGTTCCTTATTGGTCCAGCTGTGAGAATTTTTGTTCTCTTTGTGTTAAGGTATAATCTATACTGAAGGTTGTACTCTTTGATCATCAGTAAGCGCTTCAAGTCTTCTTCACTTTCAACAAGCAAGATTGTGTCATCTGCATATCTCAAGCTTCTCCAATCCTGATGCTGTGTTCTTCTTCATAGTACAGATTCTCAGATTATTTGCTCAGCATACAGATTGAACAAATATGGTGAAAAAATACAACCATGATCGAACAATATCCACATTCTGTTTGATTACCTTTCTTTAGAATGGGCACAGATATGAATCTCTTCCAATCAGTTGACTAGTAGCTGTCTTCCAATTTTCTTGGCATAGATGACTGAGCGTTTCCAGCATTGTATCAGTTTGTTGAAACAGCTCAATAGGTATTCTGTCAATTTCCACAGACTTGATTTTCATCAGTACTTTCAGTGCATCTGAACTTTAATACCATCAGTTCTTTGTTATATGCTACCTCCTGAAATGGTGAATGTCAACCAATTCTTTCTTCCTGGTACAGTGGTACAGTGCCTCTGGTATTCCTTACTTTTTTTTTTTTTTTTTTTTTGGCTGCTTCCCGTATCATTCAATATTGCGACTCAGGGCTTGAATTTTTTTCTTCAGTTCTTTCAGCTTGAGAAATGCCAAGTGTATTGTTTCCTTTTGGTTTTCTACCTCTAGATTTTTGCATTTCATTATATTATTTGCTTTGTCTTCTCAAGCTGTCCTTTGAAATCTGCTGTTCAGCTCTTTTACTTCATCACTTCTTCCATTTGCTTTAGCACTCTACATTCAAAAGTAAGTTTCAGAGTCTCTTCTGACATTCACTTTGGTCTCTTCTTTCTTTCCTGTCTTTTTAATGACCTTTTGCTTTCCTCATGTATGACATCCTTGATGTCACCTCACAACTCATCTGGTCTTTGGTCATTAATGTTCAGTGAGTTAAATTTATTCTTGAATTATTCTCTAAATTCAGGTGGGACATGCTCAAGGTTGTACTTTGACTCTCATGGACCAGTTTTAATGTTCTTCAGCTTTAACTTGAACTGGCATATGAAAAATTGATGCTTCTGTCCTGCAGTTGGTCCCTGTCCCTGTCCTGACTGAGATATTGAAATTCTCCACAGATGCATTAGATTTGATTTGTGTGCATTCCATCCAGCAAGGTCCATGTGTATAGTTGCCGTTTATATTGTTGAAAAAGTTACTTGCAGTGAATAATTTGTTCTCTAAATTTGGTCTCAAAATTCCATCATGTGACCTCCAGTGCCATTTCTATAACCAAGGCCATATTTTCCAACTTTGATCTTTTTTGGTTCCAACTTCCACATTCCAATCACAGTAATTCTTAATGCATCTTTTAATTTTTAATGCATCTTAATTACATGTTTGGTCAATTTCAGACTGCAGAAGTTGGTTAAAATCTTCACTTTCTTTATCTTTGGCATTAGTGGTTTGTGTGTATGAATATTATACTAACACTAACAGCGTTGTACCTCAGGATAGATTCTGAAATGTTCTTTTTGATGATGAATATGACACCATTCCTCTTCAATTTGTCATTCCTGGCATAGCAGACCATATGATTATCTGATTCAAAATGGGCAATATTAGTCCATTTCAGTTCATTAATGCCTAATATAACACTCTTTATGGATCCTATTTAATTTTGACAACTTCCAATTTTCCTAGATTCTTACTTCACACATTCCATAGTCCCATTATTAATGGATGTTTGCAGCTGTTTCTTTTCATTTTGAGTTGTGTCACACCAGCAAATGAAGCTCCTATAAGCTTTATTCCATCAATGGCATTAAGATCAATTAGTTTTAGGACGCAGCTCTTCTTCAGTCACATCTGAGTGCCTTCTGGTGGTATAGTGGATAAAGCATTTGGTTGCTAACCAGAAGGTCAGTGGTTCAAACCCACCAGTTACTCCGTGGAAGGAAGATGAGGCAATCTATTTTTGTAAAGATTTACAGCCTGGGAAACCCAATGTGGGTCACTGTGAGTCAGAATCTACTGGATGGCAATGTGTTTCCAACTTGAAGACCTCATATTCCAGCACTGTATCAGACAATGTTCTACTGCTGTTCATAAGGTTTTCACTGGCCAGTTTTTTCAGAAGTAGATTGCCAGATTCACCTTCCTAGTTTCCTTAATCTGGAAGTTTGGTTGAAATGTGTTCACCATGGGTGACCCTTCTGGTACTTAAAATACTGGTGGTATAGCTTCTAGCAACACAGCAACATGCAAGCCACTACAGTTCAAGGAACTGACAGACAAGTGGTGGTATTCCTGTTTTGGAGATTAGAAAATTAAGCCTCAGAGAAGTTAATTTGTTCAAGGTCACACAGCTAATGAGCAGTGGAGCTAAGATCTAACCCAGGTCTGCCTAACTCCCAAATTTTTTATAACACTTCCCTCTTCACCACAACTTCTCATTTGGCTCAAGAATGGAAGGACATCAATCACACTTAGTGAGAAAAGTTTACCATGCAGATTCGTATATCAAATAGTGAAAAAAAAAAAATGTGAGTAACATTATTAACATGAGTTTATAAATTCACTTTTTAAAATGATGTCATTGAAGCTTCCAGTTTTTTCACAATAAATGTGGTAATACATACAAAGCATTTTATAACTGTTGGCTATTGTGCCCACATTATCAATAATGAAATTAGAAAATACTGAGGATAAGCATTGACTATTCAGGACTGTAACAATTAGCAAAATTCCTTCCTTTCTTTTGTCCTGACTCCACTCAAAACACATGCTCCATCCAGGAAAAAAAAAAAAAAACTATTTAGGCAGTCACCTGGGGCAGGTCCAGATTCATTAGCTGATGCACATGTACCCCAGTAGCCTCTCACCTTAAAGTAATGAGCCATGCACTATCTAGAGGTGGATGCAAACACATCTGTGACTGCCCAAGCTGACAACTGACCAGTGCAGCTCTAACTCCATTTCTCAGCCACACTACTTTTCTTCTCCCAGTAGACTTAGGATGTAGTATATAGACTGGCTGGAAACTGAATTTGAAATTCAAGATTCCTGAATTTTAACAGAGTTTCTACCTTCTCTAAAATGCTGAGAGCTTCAGATCACTTTATGAGTGTTCATTCATAAGGTATTTGAAATTCACACATGGTTTGGCAAAGTAAAATCAACCTTTGAGTAATTAGTGCCAACTAAGTTTTAAGTGTTCATACCAGGCTAAGCACTTCTAAATGTGTCACTTGGATGACTTCATTTTATTATAGCAACTTAATGAGATGGGAACTATTATTAACTTCATTTTATGAAGGAAGATTTTTTTTTTTTTTTTAATTGTGCTTTGGGTACAAATTTACAGAGCAGAATTTGTTTTACATTCAACAGTTTGTGTACATTTGGTTTCACTCCCCGATTATCAACCCCAACCCTAACCCACTCTCCTCCTTTCCCTTCCCTGTGACCCCTCCATCCTTAATGTCCTTCCTAGTTATGCACTCCAGTCTGTCCAACTTTCCCTCCATGTGAATGGTGCCCCTCTGGTGCCCCATGGCTGATTTCTCCAAGGGGTGTATCTCTGTAGAGTAGGTAGGTGCATCACCCTGGATTTTCTTCTGTTGGGCTGAGAGCCAGTCCTTGGGAGTGGGTCATATTCCAGGGCCACAGTCTTGGGGGTCCCATCAGATTCCATCTGACCAGTAATTCTAGTCATTATTGTGTTTTTTAATTTTTTTCCATGTTTTTCCTCCCACTCTATCCAGGATCTCCAGTTTTGTTCCTATGAAGGAAGAAATTGAAGATTTGACAAGTTGTTCAGTTTTCCATGGCTCCAGAGCTAGAGTGTGATAGAGTCAGAATTGGGGTCCAGGAATTCTGATTCCAGAGACTAAGCTTTAATAACAGCTCTATGGTTGCTTGAGTGTGAATGAGAGTATTTAAGGAGAAGAAATACCTCCCTTGAATCTACTGGAATCAGCCCCATTCCACTCTGTCATATGTCCTCCTCTCCATCCTATCATCAGAATGCTAACTAAAGAAGGTCTGTGGGCTCATCACCTTACCCAGTGGTCCTTCTCTTCACCTTGGCTTTGGCTCTTTTGCTTGTATTCTATCTTGTGTTTCCCTCCTTCTCCCATAGCTACACCTTATCATTTCTAGGGCTTAGAAATTACCAAACCTGTAGAAGACTAGACTACATCCTATGGCATTCTTTTGGTGCCATCTCTTGATTGCTATATGGAATTAGACTTTATTATTCCTGCCTTTGATAAATCTTCATACATGATTCACTGAATCTTTTTTAGAGCATCAATAGTACCCAGTGTCCACCTTGTTAATAATAAATACTGGACCTAACTAATGCTGGCATCCATCAACAAGTATTCACCCATGGTAAATACTACCAAGAGAAAGAGGATAAATCCACAAGGAAAAGAACGGATTAGCCACATATAGAAATACAATGTAAATAGCAGCTGAAAGCAATATGTAATCAGGTTTTCTTTTAAAGAGTATTTGAAAGATTATCATTCTATGCAATTTTGAGGGAGAAAATTTATAAGCTAGCATTGTGTTAATAATAAATTCAAGAGATAGAGTTTAAGAGTAAAAAAAGTAAGAGTGGAAGGATATTCATTCATTCAAGGGAGCTCTCCAGACCCTCTTCAAGTTACGACTTAAACACAGTATATATTTCTTTCCAAATGTACGTCAGTCCTCATTCTTAATGGTGTTGGAGAAGATAATTGGATACAGTTTCGAGCTCCTCTAAAACGTATTATTTACGTATAATCCCAGGTGCCTTTGAAGAACATACAGGTAAGGATGAAGGATTTTATGTATGGTTGTTCACAAGATACTTTTGATGATTTCTTCCAAATGCAAGACAGTTTCTGAACCATTTTTCAAACCCAAACATGTCCCAGTTTCCCAAATTACCCAGAAATGATTCTTTTGTTGGCTCTTTCTTGATCATGTACATTAAACACAGAAAAGATAAAGCATACTCTGAAGCACTGCATAGTGGATAATTATATTTTTAAGGCGCTTCAGTTACATTATTTTAGCATCTGTGTAATTAAACCAAAGTGCGATTCTCAATTAGCAGGCTTTCCTTTCGTCTCTTGGATGTAATATTTTCATGGACAGGAATGCATTTCCTCTCTTTGAGTAGCTATATTTATGCCCATTTAAGCTGGGAGAACTGTTGTACTATTTTTAATGAAGAAGTCTATCCATGAGGCAGTGAAGCTGAGGAGAAACGTTGAGGTTGCGCATCAACCCCTGTTGAGCCCTGCAAAGTAATAACACTTTCTGGGGAGAGATTGACAGCAAATAGCAAAGGTGTGAAATGAGAGATGAGATTTTCTTTGGAGCTTGTCCAGATTTTGATACTCTTCTAACCTGCTTCTCCCCACTACTAGCTTTTCCCCATCTGTAGACACTGGCCTGGCCAGCCGTCAATGCCATTTCCCAAGAGCATCCCTGATGATTAAACACCTGTGGGGAGCAAAGCCTTCCTAGTTTCTGGCACTTTCAGCTGAAATTTCCTTTAGCTAGTGGCAGAAAGTTAAAGTCTAAGTTTCAATAATAACCACAAGATCCACCATGATTATGGAAAGCAAATATAACATTACATTTTGATCAGCTTATATTCATTCAGTCTGCTTGCTACCTTTGGCTTTTTTTAGCAAATCATTGCATTTGGGATATACTTTTTCACTAATTAATGGTTTTGTAGCAGCTGTAAAATACTGGAGTCTGTGCTTATGAGAAAGTTGCAGCATAGAATTTAGACATCATTGTCCCCATTCTTATCAATCACTAAATCAATAATTAGGCAGTGGGTGGGGTGATTTTATTGAAAAGTGGAGTTGCATTCTTGTAGCTTGAGATAACTAATTCTGGAATTGAAAAAGGAATAAGAAAATTGTTTATCCCACTCCTGCCCATTTTCAGAATCGAGATGTATAGTTCTCATTGTGTAACTGAGTTCTGGAAGGTGGCTTATTATAAATTTTTCCAAAGAATTTTGTATAGGATTCTAATCTCTCAATATATTTTATTAAAAAAAAGTTTCAAGAAAAAATAACTTTAAGAAATGTGGAGATTCACATAGGATTTATATATATTAAGCTAGAAAATTGAGAAGTTCAACTTTGTATCATGTACTTTGGTCATGCTGTCAGAAGGGACCATTCCCTGGAGAAGGGTATCATGCTAGGTAAAGCAGAGGGTTGGCAAAGAGGGGGAGACCCTCATGGAGATGGATGGACACAGTGGCTTCAGTGATGGGCTCACACATTACGAGGATTATGAGGATGGAGCAGGACCAGGCAGTGTTTCATTCTGTTGTGCAGGGTAGCTGTGAGTCAGAGCTAAATCGATGGCACTTAACAACAACAACTACTACTACTACTAGATTATCTGTGTTTAAGCCACACTTTTCAAACAAATGTGTCTTCAGACAAGATATAAATGTACACATTTTAAATTATTGGATAAGTAATACCTTTGGGAAATCTTTCTCAGCCTCTATCAAGCATGAGATCCTCAGTGTCAGATTTTGTTTCCCGATAAATTGAAATACTTGTGAAAAGTAAAACAATTTTACCCAATTATTAACAGCATTACAGCAATAATTTCTTCAAATTCTCTACAACAACATCGTTGAGTTGATATGAAATGAGATGGTAGATGTGGAGTGAGACATTCAGCCTTCCTTTTGAATTCCAAATAGAAGGGACCTGAGCCAGAGCTTGGCATGACTACTGAGAAAGATATGGCAGTAGTCAAAAGAATCCTCATAGTGCTATCAGAGGAGTCCTTGGGTGGCACAATTAAATACTTGGCTACTAGCCTAAAGGTTTGGGTCTACCCAGAGGCCCCTTAGAAGAAAGCCCTGGCAATCTACTTTCAAAAGGCCACAGCCATTGAAAACTTTATGAAGCTCAGTTCTACTCTGACACACAGTGTTACCTTGAATTGCCAACTTGATGGCAACTGGTTTAGTTTAGCTTTGTTTTATTTCAGTGCTGTCAGATTCCTTTACTTCTTTCCACCTACTCTTCAAACACCATGTTAATGAGCATCTAGAAAATGAAAGGGGCAGAAACACGGACAAACTATTCTCCATAGACCCTCTATCTTCCATCAACCCAACCTCCATTGCTGACAGTGCTATCTTAATCCTTCCCCTTTTCTGATTCAAAAGTAAGTACTGACTGAGAATGGTAAAGGTGATGGTTGAACATGATGGACATAATTAATGTCATTGAAAGGTGCCAGTAAATATGTTGAAATGTCAAATGCTTTGTTACATATATTATTACCACAATAAGAAAAAAGGCAAAAAAAAAAATTAATTTTAAAACAGCTACCATGTTTTAGACACAATACTTGTCCCCTGGATACAAAGAAAAATTAAGACAAAGTCTTTTACTTTCATCAAGAGGCAAAAAATAAATAAAATCCATAACTAAATCCTAGCTCATACTTCCCTAGGTCTCCTCATTTTCTGGGAAATAAAGTGTTGTTCCACTGAAACCCACTGCCATTAAGTCAATTCCATTTCATAGAGACCCAATAGGACAGAGTAGAACTGCCCCTAAAAGGTTTCCAAGGCAATAAATCTTTACAGAAGGGACTGCCACAACTTTATGCTGTGGAGCAGCTGGTGGGTTCAAACCATGGACCTTAGGGTTAGCAGCAAAATACCTTAACTATGTGTCAACAGGACTCCTGATGTAATGAAGTAGGAACATTAATAAATAACATTTCTCCCTCTGCTTCTGCTTCTGGTTCTATCATCTCTTTCAGAAACTCAAATGTTCTTCTTTTTTAAAGAATTTCTTCATACAATTAAAGGAATGAAAATGGTTTCAGTTGAGAATTGAGAATATTTATGAATTACACACTCAATCAGATTAAAAGGACAATAAGCGTTATCCTCATGATTGCAGGAGATCTAATGGGGACTAAGTGAATTGCTCGGGGATGCTATATTTTTTATTAATTAATTTTTTCATTTACTAAAAAAGGACTCGTGAAGTCTCACTTTATATAATCATGGGTACTCTATGTTCTTGGTATGGAGAAGAACCATAAAGAAGGCTTGATGATTACCTTGTCCTGAAGACCTTCCCAGCTGAGAATTATAGGTAGATGGGCCAGGTTTGCTTACTCTTAGCCAGTGTTTTTCCCATGAAGCCAAGTTTGCTTGACCAGAACTGTCAACTCAAGTCTGTGAGAGGGACTAATTAATGGGTCTAAAAGAATATGGGAGCTTTCAG
This sequence comes from Orycteropus afer afer, assembly GCF_000298275.1. NCBI lineage: Eukaryota > Metazoa > Chordata > Mammalia > Tubulidentata > Orycteropodidae > Orycteropus > Orycteropus afer. Next base: position 4,383,661 of record NW_006921748.1, read on the forward strand.
TGGGTAGAATTCCCTAATAGCAAAAATGGATGGGATAAAGAGTTAAAAATCAAATAAAAATCATAGTTCTTGTCATAGAATTGTGCATTTGAAACTCATATTTAGTACAATTAGCAGACAGACTATTACTATTTCAAACAGCTACTCCCTACACAATACACTGCTGGACTTGAGTGGCCCCAAGAAATATAACTCTAAATTAACAATATCTAATTTTAGTTGGAAACATAAGAAAATAATCACTGCTACAGAGACAAGAAAATGAATATTCTAATTTGTCATGCAAAATGTGGGCCAGGAGACTGGTTAACCAGAATTGTAGTTACTTAAAGAAGGACGATACTACTGAAGGTCAGAAGAAGTAATGCTGAGATTTAAGCTGGAACTTGAGAAAGGAAGTTAATTTAAATAGCAAAGAAATCACATCAATTGATTCAAAATATTTGAACAACCATATACAAAGTGATTGCATTTCTTGACTTCAATTAACTGTGGGATTTCCAGTGAGCCCAGAGAAAACCATGAGACCTCCCTCACAGCCCCTTGATCCATGGTCACTATCACCCTTATTCCAGAAGCAGGAGAGTGAATCCTCAGAAAATCACTTTATCCACCAGAAGAAGGAACCCAGGTGGCATAGAAGATAAGTGCTTGGCTGCTAACCAAAAGGTCAGTGGTTTGAACCTACCCTCTACTCCATGGGAGAAAGATATGCAGTTTGCTTCTGTAAAGATTACAGCCTTGGACAGTAGAGCTGACAAGGGACAAGGTTATAGTCACTTCTTGGTCACAGCCAGCTACCCAGAGGGACTGAATAGTTGAACCTGTGGGCTCAGGATCATAGTCGCACGGGACATCAAGCTCAATTGGCATAACATACTACACAAAACATTGTTCTACCTTCTATTTTGGTGAGTAGTGACAGGGATCTTAAAAGCTTGCAAGCAGCAATCTAGATGCAATGATGGGTCTCTCCTCGTCCACAGCAAAGAAGAATGAAGAAAAACAAAGATTCATGGAAAGAATTAGTCCTAGTGACTGGTATACCATGCGATCCACAGCCTATATGACTATGAGAACAGAACTAGATGGTGCCTGACTACCACTGTCAACCACTCAGAGGGGGATCTATGTAGGGGATCC
>NW_006921748.1:4385253-4386747 GCF_000298275.1 Orycteropus afer afer
AAAAAAAAAAAAAAAAAGATTACAGCCTTGGAAACCCTATGAGTAGTTTTACTTTGTCTTACAAGGTTACTATGAGTAGGTATCAACTTGACAGCAGTGGTTTTTGGTCATCCATCAGGACAGGTCATGCTGGGAAGAAATATAGGGCAACTTCATTCTTAGCTTTCTTGTAGCTCCCACTGAAGTGTTTGACCAAGGCCTTACCACAAATAACAATGGTGTAGCGAGAGAAAGGGCAGGTGAGTGAATTCTCTCTATCCCTCTCTCTCTCTGTTTTTCTTTTGTTCAGTGTCAGCACTTTTTTTCTACAAAGAAACTTCATTTCCCTTTAAGAGTGGCCTCAAAATTACTGCTAATTTTCTGCAAAGAAACTGTTCTTTGAAATACATCATATACCATTTTCTGTCCCCTCCTTTTGTAATGCTGGCAGTGCATTCGGTGTGAACATGTAAGTATAGTTGCTTTTGAATGCTGCAAGGTAAATGCAGAAAATGACAGCTTAAATGGAATCATTAAAGCAGATGTGGGTAATATCTGAATGCTACCAGGCCTTTTTTGCAAAGCAATAAAGTCTTTATTTTCAGTTCTGATTCCTTGCACCTTTTCAGGAAAGCTGACAACCTATCATTTCTTACTTTTTTTCCCCCATTTCCAGCTTGAACTCAGGGGCCTCATTTCTATCATAAGTTACAACCTGTTGACTGGTGGAAAAGGAAAGAAATGTATACAGTTCCACCCTAAATGGTTATTTCCTGGCAGTGCTGCAGTGAGATCTGTCAGCTCATTCAAAGACATTAAGTGTGAGAAAGTCACAACAAAATTGCTACCTGTCCATGTACTTGGTGAACCACAAAGTACAAGTTTCAGAGCAGTGCTAGGACAGACCCAAAAGGCTACGTCCTAGTTTTGAAAGCTGTCAGACTTGCATACAAAGGAATCGTAGTAATATTTTGCATTTCTGTAAGTTTATATTTCTCGATGCAATTTTAATTATACTCTCCCAGCTGCCTTATGATGAAGGCAATGTGAATGTTTTTATTCCCAATAACATACAAGGAGACTGAGGCTTATAAAAATTATTTAAAATAGTTTACGGTAATGCATAGGTATTGGAAACATGATATTGGTTTTATTTACTACTGCATACATATATAGCACTTACTATGTGCTAGGTACTTCCTATGTTCTTTCCAAATATTAACTTATATTTGTTATAACAATCCCTTGAGGTGAGTACTATTATTGTCTACTAATTATAAATGAGAGAACTGAAGCCCACCATCATAGAGGTGAACATAGTGGTAGAGTCAGGACTCTAATACAGACCATCTATCTCCAGAATCTGTGCTCTCAACTTCCTCACTATGTACCTTCCAATCTCTTGGAAAGTATACTTGCAGTGTAGTAAATTACTTAGTATGGCTTTTCTACCCATAAGTCATTGTAAACTCAGTGGTGGAATGAGCAACTGAGGAGCTCCTGATTGTAAATGTT
>NW_006921748.1:4389192-4425842 GCF_000298275.1 Orycteropus afer afer
TGCTTTGGGAGGAAAGGTTGGAGAAAGGGCTGGAGGGAGGCAGCATGTCTGGCCTTGCAGTAATAGGCCTTGGGCTATTGATGGTGATTCTGCCTTCCTCTTGTGGGATTAGAGGAGGTCAGGACATGTGGCCTCCTTGCCCTTTTTGTAATACTATAAGGGAAAAAATAGTAAAAAGAAGAAATAAACCAATTTCTTACTCTTTGATTCTATGACTGTTAACTCAATCAACCCACACTGAACAAACCTTTAATGAATAACTGCTACCAGCAAACAGCAATATTCAGTGTTTCAGAAATCCAAGAAAATATGAGAAATATATCTCCTGCATTAAAGAAACTACCATTCTCTGTGTGAGGAAAAGGCAAAGATGAATCAGATCAATAAGATAACCAAGTATATCTGCAGTATGTAAGAAGGACAAAATCACTAGTAAAAGCATTGAGAGCCTAAAGGAAGTGAGCTAGACTGCTCAGTGTGGGATTGACGGAGAGGATGCCTTTTGGAACTTGAAGCACGAGAACAGCCAGAAAAAATTCTGGAAAGTATCTCTGGCCTTGGTTTAACTCCACCCATTTGGCTTTTATGAATCATATAATGAGATTCCCTTTAGATGGCTACCATACCATTGGCTAAGATAAAGACTTAGTCATAGTAATGTAAAATTTGCATCACATTACTATGGAGACCCAAGTTTTGCCTTTAATTTTGAATTGGAATGGCTTGTTGGTTATTGAAGAAGTGAAGAAGCTGGACATAAACATTGATAGTTGTAAGAATAACAGCTGTATCCTTAGGAGCTTCATGAGAAGGAAGGTGCCACATATCTTCTTCACAGTAGCTTGACAAAGTGGAACCCATGGGCCTTGCTAACTGCAACCATGGAAACCCACAGGAAGATGAATCTGAGTCTTAAGAGAATCTGGAGGTTACAAAGAGAAGCCCTTATTCCATTCCCATGGATTTGGTTAATAACAGCTACCATCAAAGGGTTGAAGTTTTAGAATATGTTTTTCAACTAGAATCCTCCCTTTTCTCACTTTCTTAGCAAATAGTTAGTGGAAAGTGATATCAAAAACAAGTATTTAACCAAAAATATGTTATCCTATTTTTTTTATCCTGTTGCTAGACATAAACAATAGCAAAAGGAACTAAAGGGAGAACTGCAATTGAATTTGTGATCTACTGATAATCCTTGAACACACAAGAATAGGCGGAGTTTTCTACACCGGAAAACTCAAATGGGCAAGCTTGGAAGAAGTATCAAATTTGAGTCACAGTGAGATGAAACTAGCTAAAACTTAGAGTTCATGCATTACATTCGGAGCTTGATGAGCTAGGAAGTGATTATCAATGAAAATGGAGCTGGAGAGTGTGAGGTCCTGGGAAAGGTTGCTGGGCTAGTACCAATATTGAAGATGGATGCAATTACTGTACCAAGTTGAAAATGATTTGCAATGTTACCATAAAGTGCTCCCTTTCACTGGGCTTTCTAATTTGCCCCAGATAGAATATTAACTTCTAAGATACTACTTTCTGAGTCCACAATAATTTTTTAACATTTATCCTTTTTTTCTGGAAAGTTTGGAATAGTTGGATATGACTATTACATCAAAGAAGGGCTGGGTCATGATATGGATAATTCAAAGTATTCCCTAAATCACTTTGCCCAAAATGATATGAATATTCCAAGCAAGAAATACACAGAGAAAGAAAGAGAGGGAGTATGTGTGTGGGGCTATGTGTGCATGCATGTCATCTAAACAATTGTTTTAATTCTTTAAACCACTGACTAACATTGATCTTTCTCAGGCATACTGTTATTGGGTATATGAAATAAATGATAGGCACAGGAGTAGTGTGCTCACAGGGTAATCATAATAGAAAATGAGATGATCTACTGGTAAAACAACATCATGCTTGGAACAACAAATCTGAGTCACAATGCAATTACTGTTTCCAGACCATGTACAGTGAGCTTGTTCCTCAGCAGCAACCGACAGTGCCAGGCACATCATTATCTCCCCTGCTCATTTAGCTACCGAGTATTAGCATCATGTCTTACAACTCTGGAGACTAAACCAATTAAGGTACCATTTAAACAAGGCACTCATAAATATTGTACCAGGGTGATATTGACACATCTAAATATTTTTAAAAAATAGAATAAGGCTTACAAAAATAGGTAATCCATCTTAGGAGAAGAGGTTCCATGGAGTGACTTCTGCATTGTGAATAAATATGCATAATCAAAACAGGAGCCTAGCTCAAATCTTTCTTCTGCTCATTTGATATACCTCTCCATGTCATATCCATTTTCATATAAACAACACAATAATATAACATCTGCATTGCTAAATAACACTACTATGTTCTAATTTCTTTGCAATGGCATGAATAAAATCTTTCTACTCTTGTTTATTAGAATTTATTGGTGACAATCCTTTGCAAAGTAGCAGAAGGTATAATTAATACTGGTACAACCCTAAGTTGGATATAGAAACTCAACAGGGTTTACTTTTGACTTCAAATGATCCATCACTTGATAATGTGGAATGGAGGCAGCAGGAGGGGGGTGTGAACTGCCATAACTTTACTCTGCCATGGTACCCCACGCAGTTAATGTTATATACACACACTGTCAATTCTGTAATGCAATTGTACTTTTCTTTATTCCATGTGGATCTCCAGATACAATTTTCTGTAGAGAAAAAAAAAAAAAAAAAAAAGGCAATATTTTCAGGTTTGAATAGAATTTTTTCTAAGTATTTACAAATCTCCCTATCTCTTCATAGGGCTTCTACCACTTACTCCTACATTCAACTCTCTGCTCCAGACATCTGCTAGATTAAGGTATGGGTAATTTCACAATTCTAAAATACGAATTAATGCATTTTTTCCATAATTCACTCACATAGGCTACTTACATATGCACAATGTGATCTTGACTTAATTCTCAACAGAATAACTACTGTTCCTAGTTATGTTAAAGTTACAATATTTGATGCATGTTTAGCTTGTCCTACTGATGAATGTGGTTGCTCAGAAAGTAGAGGAAACAAAGAAGAGAGTTGTTATTCTGAACTTAATTCTGCCCAGTAGAAAAGATAAAGTAATAATTAAGAAATAAGCTAAAACAAAAGAGAATGTGAGCATGTCAACCTGGAATGTGTGACATTAAGGAGAAAAGCACTTAGATATGTATTTGGTGTATGTGTGGGGAGAAGGGAAAACAGAAATATGGTACCCTGGTGAGTGCTTTTTAGGAGCTCTGGTGGCATAGTACCTAGGGCATTTGACTGCTAACCAAGAGGCTGGTGGTTCCAACCCACTAGCCACTCCACAGAAGGAATACTGGGAAATTGACTTCCGTATAGATACCACCTTGGAAACCCAAGGAAGGGGTCACTATGAGTCAGAAACAATTCAACAGCAGTGAATTTGTTTGTTTGTTTTTTTGTTAAGTGCTTTTTTAAAGGTGATAAAGCTCACAAGAGGTGGAAGTAACTTTAAATAGCAGTTTATTATGTTTTTTGAGAATTATCTCAATTTTAAAGGAGAGAAAGAAAGGTAATATCCAAAAACAAGTGTAGCTGTAATGATGCCTCTAATAAGGGCAGGTTACAAAGACGGGAGGATTAGCACATTTCAAATCTCATAACAATGGGAGCTATCAAAGAACAAAACGACTGCCTGAGAAAGTGCAGGGCAGTGAAAGAGAAGTGGTCTATATTATCTGTAAATTTTTTTACTTGAAGATTTTTATATTCTTGCTTATATGGAGACTAATTTCCATTCAACATCCTAAAAGTTTTTAAAAACATTTTTAGTTAGTGGTGCTACATGCTTCCTTATATATTGGAGCAGTGCCTTATAATATGCAAAGTCTTTTGACATGTATTATCAATTTTCACCACACCCTTGGGAGATTATGATTTTTAAATGAGCAGCCAAGTCCTGCAGAGGTTAATCCACTGTGATAGTTGAAGATGTGTCAACTTGGCTGGACTCCAGTTGTGAGTGGTGGTTCCCATGATGGGATCAGATGACTGAGTTCTAAGCGGCCGGTCTGCCCAAGGCGAGTTTCCCCAGGGGTGTGGCCTACCTGCAATGCTATTCCAAGCACAAGCTGGAATAACGGCATTCCGGACTATATACTTCCTTGAGTGAGCGCTCGCCACTCGCCCTGGAGGTTTCGGATTCATCCTTTGTTGGGAACAGCAACCAGTGCGCTGCGTGCCAGCTTGATTCTCTCGGCTCTGTTGTGCTTACAGGAACCAGGCGGCTCCGGGCCTCATCTCCTCCAGAGACAAACTTTGTGGCTTGAACTCCTCTGCCGTGCGTATGAAAGCCAGGCGGCTCCGGGCCCCATCCCCCTCCAGAGACGAACTTTTCAGCTTGAACTTGTCGGCTTCTACACGCTTATGAGCCATTTACCTAAGATAAATCTCTCTCTCTCTCTCTTTCTCTCTCTATAAATATATATATACACTTTGCTGGTTTTTGTGTTTCTCTAGAGAACCCAATCCAACACATCCACTAAGGTTACACACTTGCAGGGCTTGAGGCAAGGGTACAATTGGAGACCTCTGCCTAAATACTTAAGTTACAACTCAAGCTAACAAACAGGTAAAATGTGTCCCATTTTCCTACCTTGGAAAAGATATTTTCAAAGGACAACATCAAAAACTATGATTCTGTATAACTGAAAGTTAGCAAAATACAAAAACCAAGTAAATTTAACTATCACTGATAATCATCATTACAAGTCTGAGTGTTCTGTTGATGGGCTTGTGATATTTAAATCAGCAATAAAAATATACTCATAATTCAATACTTGGAGCTATAGTAGCATAGTGCCTAAGGCACTTGACTGCTAACCAGAAGGCTGGCAGTTCAAACCCATCAGCCACTCCTCAGAAGGAAGATTGGGCAATCTACTTCCGTAGTGATACTGCCTCAGAAATCCAATGAGGGGTCACTATGAGTCGAATACGACTCGATGGCAGTGAGTTTTTTATTATTATTATTCAATACGTATATAGTTATTCCATAAAATATATATCCTTGACTTTATTTTGATAAAATCACTAATCATGCTGTTAGCAATTTTTTCATATAAATTGAGTTCTATTGAAAATAATGATCTGAAATTTAAAAATAAAATATAATTGCACTCAAAGTATACATATTTTGAATGTATTTCATAAAATGTAAATTATGTAATTTAATTACATTAAATTATATGATGTAGAAAATCAAAATTTAAACTATTCTTCATATATACATTCTTTATTATTATTATTATTATTATGGTAAAATATACATAACAAAAAAATTACCATTAGTGTCATTTAGTACATTCACAATGTTGTGCAACCATCACTATTATTAAGTTCCAAAATATTTCATCCCCTAAAAGGAAATCCTTTATTCATTATACAGCTTAATCCCCCATCTTTCCCTTCCCTCAGCACCTGGCAATTTCCATACTCCTTTCTGTCTCTATGGCCTTACCTATTCTGGACAATTCATATAAATGGAATCTGATAGTATGTAACTTTTTGTATCTGCTTTTTTACACTTATCATAATGTTTCCAAGATTCATCCATATTGCAGTATGTAGTGAGTATTAAGTGGTATTTCACTATGGTTTTCATCTGCATTTCCCTAATGATTAATGATGGTGAACATTTGCCATGTGTTTGTTGACCACTTGTGTATCTTCTTTGGAGAAATGTCTATTCAAATCCTTTCATTTTAATTTTAGTAAGTCCAAGTTATGTACTTTCTTCTTTGTTGCTCATGATTATTTTGCCATACCTTAAAATCCATTGCCAAAAACAAGATCCTGAAGCTTTATACCTATGTTTTCTAAGACTTTTATAGTTTTAGGCCTTACATTTAGGTTATTGATCCATTTTGAGTTAATTTTTGGATATGGTAGGTGAAAGGAGTCCAGCTTCTTCTTCTTTTTTTTTTTTTTTTTTTGTATATGGAAATCTTTTTGTACCATCATCATTTGTTGAAGAGACTATTATTTCCCTATTGGATGGACTAGCCCCCCTTGTTGAAAATCAGTTAACCACAGATGTTTGGGCTTATTTCTGGACTCTCAATTCTATTTCATTATTCAATAGGATTATCCTTATATCAGTATCACACTGTTTTGATAACTGTAGCTTTGGAGTAAGTTTAAAAGATTATTTTGACTATCAAGGGTCCCTTGCAATACCATGTGAATTTGAAAATTGACTTTTTTATTTCTGCTAAAAGTTGTCAGAATTTTTATAGGTATTGCATTAAATCTGTAGATCACTTTTGGTAGTATTGGCATCTTTACAATACGAAGCCTTTCAATCTGTGAACGTGCAGAGATTCAGACAACAGGGAGCCTCTCTGCCTCTTGCTTCATTTATATCCCTTACACTGCCTTTCTCCTGCTTCAGAAATAATCCAAAGAAAATATAACTGTGAATTGAGTCCACATTTTCATAGGAACCGTGACTTCATGTTTTGGCTTGAACACGTCTAATATGAAATTAAATGGATTTTCTTCAATCAATGCCACAGATTATCTGTATTATAATCTCTCACCACAGGATGCAATCTTGAATAAAAATAACTCTTATTTCTCAAAACTATGCTTCAGGAATGTCTGGGTGTATTGTAGTGCTGACAAGGAAAAAGGTTGTGGTGGCTTCTTGGCCACAACCAGCTACCTGGAGGGACCTGCAGGCTTGGGACCATTGTCCCAGGAGACATCAAGCTCAAATGGCATAACATACTATATAAAAACCTTGTTTTACATCCTACTTTTGTTGCAGGAAAACAAGGTCTTTATCCCCTGTTGTGAAGAGCCAGTGATCACAACAAGTTGAAGAGGGAAAGTAAAAGGTTTATTGACTATTGATACCAAAGGGGACAGCAAAAATTACTTCTCTAAAGTGTCTGTCTTCTCTGGCAATGGGGTAAACATGATTATACAGGGAAACAGGAAGGGGATTGAAGATCTCTTGAATGACCAGGAATGCCTTGGTTTTTCTCTTTCCTGGTTACTCCAGACTCAGCGTCTCTCTTTACTGTCTCATCTTGCTCCATAGGCTATGGTTCTCAGCCAAAACCAATCATGGGAGAGGGTTATGCTTAGAAGAACACATAATCAAACATAGCAAATCTAAAGAACTCAATGTCCATAAAAAGACTGGCTATATTATTTACTTAAAAAAAAAAGTAAAGGGAAGGAAAAATAGCAAGTTAGTCACTATGATTAATGTCCACTTTAATCATGCCTGCTAGTCTGCGAAAGTTTTACAGTTTTCTGTGAGAGGCCCCTTCAGCCTTCCATTTCAGCCTTCCACACTATGAGGTATAAAATAATAATCATTACAATCTCATTTTAGCCATGAGGAAACTGAGCTTCAGAAAGGTATGTTGGCCAAAATAACTCCAGTCATTCTGCATCTAAAGTCAACACCCTTTCCTCCTAAGAAAAACACTAAAAATCTCTGTAGAGCAAAAGCTCTCCACCCATCTGTACAAGGGGCAGATTCCGTTTTTAATGGGGGAAAACTGAGTATACACTCAACAGTATCCAATTAGACTATGCTGATATCTGAGGAGAGACATGCATTTACCCAAGTGAGATGGGGTCACAGCTTATATTCCAAGTATTGTGGGGATGATGTTACAGGAGCTCCTGTGGGGTCTTGTGAGAAAAGACACTGTGAGTTGGCCTGAAAAACATGAAGCCACCTGGGAGCCTTTCTCTCAAGAGTACTCTACAGAAGAATGTCAAGTCTCTATCCTCTGCGCCCCAAAATCCAGATTCCATACAGGGTTTTACCTTCTTTCTCTTTATTTGTTTTCAAATACTTTTCTTTTTTTAACTTTTTACTGTGATTTGGATGAAAGTTTACAGAGAAAATTGGTTTTCCATTCAACAATTCATAAATATTTTTTTGTGTGTGACATTGATTGCAGTCTGCACAATGTCAAAAACATTCTTTCTACTTCTTCTCTGTGTTTACTCTTTCCATTTTCCCTTCTTTTCTATTCTTTTCTGCCTTTTGAGCTTTATTCCAAGGCAAATACTAGCCTTTTGATCTCAAATGTTGATTGTTCTAACGATGGTCTAAGGAGTGTGTACCTCCCTGGTATTATTGTTCACTTTATAGGACTGTCTATTGTTTTGGCTGATAGTTGTTGGGCAGGGGTGATGAGTTTAGTTCCAGGTCTGAAGGGTATCTAAGGACCATAGTCTCAGGAGTTTCTTGGTCTCTATCCCACAAGTAAGCTTGCACTTTTTATGATTTTGAGTTTTGTTCCACATTTTTCTCCCACTCTATCCAGGACCTCCTAATGTGGTCCCTTTCAGAGCAGTTAGCAATGGCAGTCAGGCACCATCTAGTTTTTCTGGTCTTAGGGTCATGGATGCTGGAGTTCATGTGGTTCAAGGGTTTCTTTGCATCTCTGATTTACTTCACTCTTGTTTTCTCCATATGGGGAGAGGCCAATAGTTGTACCTTAGGTGGCCACTCACAAACTTTTAAGACCTCAGTCATTACTCACCAAAATAAGATGTAGAACATTATCTTTATGGACTGTGTTATGCCAACTGACCTTGATGTCCCTCAGGACTACGGTCCTGTGACCCCAGACACAGAGACTCACTCCTTCAAGGTATTGGGTTACATCTAAGGAGCTCTGGTAGCATAGTGCCTAAAGCACTTGAATGCTAACCAGAAGGCTGGTGGTTCAAACCCAACCACCAGCCACCCCTCAGAAGGGAGGTTGGACAATCTACTTCTGTAGTGATACTGCCTTGGGAACCCAAGGAGGGGTCACTATGAGTCAGGTCCGACTTGACGGCACATAACAACAACAACAAGTTTTTATAATTTTGCACCCTGTATCCTCTACTACATTCATGGATATATTTGCAGCATATGAAAATATGTAGAAATATCCTCTGTCAAGCTTAGATATATTTATGGGTTTAGCTCTATTCCCCTCTCCATCCCTTTTCAGCTTGTGTGTTTATCTATGTATCCACTCATAGTTTATGATTATTACTGTTATTGAAGTATTGGGTATGTAATAATATTTGCCTTTGATACCTTTAACTCTTTTACTACTCTCAGTGTCTTCCTTGATCATTTTGTACTTACCTTCCCCTTAATGTATATTGTCATTCCCTTCTCAAGTTAATACATGACTACCCACTAGTTAAATGTTTCTTCCTGTGAGTAAACCTTTTCTTGACTATTTATAGTAGTGGCCTCAAACAATATTTGTCCTCTTGTTATTCAGTAATTTCACTCATGTAAAGTCCTCCAAGTTCATCCATGTAATGAGGTATTTCACAGATGCATCGTTCCTTTTTAACATAGTCTTTATATGTATTATAAGGCATATTTTTTTCTGAGATGTTAAAAATGAAAGTTAAAGTATAAATTATAATTAGGAAGTATAAACACGTGGAACTACTACTTTTATAAACTGAAATATTTGATAACTTGAAAATATAATAAAATCTTATTAAATATTTTCTATAAAAATAAAGGAATTGATGGAATTTCCATTGAGATGTTTCAACAAATGAATGCCCCACTGGAGGCACTCACTCAGTTATGCCAAGAAATTTGGAAGACAGCTACCTGGCCAACTGATTGGAAGAGATCCATGTTTGTACCCATCCCACAGAAAAATGATCCCACAAAATGTAGGAATTATGTAGTGATACCATTAATATCACACCCATGTAAAATCCTGCTGAAGATAATTCAAAAACAGTTAAAGCAGTATATTGACAGAGAATTTCCAGAAACGCAGGCTGGATTCAGAAGAGGATGCAGAATAAGGGATATCATAGCTTATGTCAGATGGATCTTGGCTGAAAGCAAAGGATACAAGAAAGATGTTTACTTGTGTTTTATTGACTACTCAAAAGCATTTGATTGTGTACATCATAACAAATTTTGGATAACATTGAGAAGAATGGGAATTCCAGAACACTTAATCATACTCATGAGGAACCTGTACGTAGACTATCATTAGAAAAAAACAAGGAGTAGAGCATGGTTTAAAATCAGGAAGGGAGTGGGTCAGGGTTGTATCATTTCACTATATTTATTCAATATGTATTCTGAGCAAATAATCCTAGAAGGTGGACTATATGAAGAAGAGAGTGACGTCAGGATTGGAGGAAGATTCATTAACAATGTACGATATGCAGATGACACAACATTGCTTGTTTAAAGTGAAGATGACTTAAAGTACTTACTGATGAAGATCAAAGACTACAGTCTCCAGTATGGATTGCGCCTCAACATGAAGACAACAAAAATCCTCACAACTAAACAAATAAGCAGCATCAATAATAAATGGAGAAAAGATTGAAGTTGTCAAAGATTTCATATTACTTGTTCCACAATCAATATCAATGGAAGCAGCAGTCGCGATATCAGACAATGTAAAGCATAGGGAAAATTTGCTGCAAAAGACTTCTTTAAAGTGCTGAAGAGTAAAGATGTCTCTTTGAAGACTAAGGTGTGCCTAACCCGAGCCATGGTATTTTCAATAACCTCATATGTATATAGTGAGAGCTGGACAATGAATAAGGAAGACTGAAGAGAAGCTGATGCTTTTGAGTTGTGGTGCTAGCAAAGAATATTGAAAGTACCATGGACTGCCAGAAGAACTAAAATATCTGTCCTGGAGCAAGTGCAGCCAGAATGTTCCTTGGAAGCAAGAATGGCCAGACTTTGTCTCACTTACTTTGGTCATGTTGTCAGAAGGGACCATTCCCTGCAGAAGGATATCATGCTTAGTAAAGTGAAGCATCAATGAGAAAGAGGAAGACTCTTCAGGGGATGGATTGACACAGTGGCTGCAATGATGGGCTTAGGTATAGCAAGGACTGTGAGGCTAGCACAGGACCAGGCAGTGTTTCATTCTGTTGCACACAGGGTTGCTATAAGTTGGAGGCAACTCCACAGCACATAACAACAACAACATATAAAAATATTCATAGTACTAATTTTTAATGCCCATTTAACTGTCAATGTAAAAACCAGTAAGTAATTCTCTTCATGTTTGTGACATCTGGCTAGAACTAATGGATACAAATCTATATATACATTAAAACTATATGTATACAAATCTGAAGCTATAAAAATAAAAATATTCATAGTAGTAGCTTTCAATGTCCATTCAATTGTCAATGTCATGAATCAGTATCACTCTTCATGTTTGTGACATCTCGCTAGAGATGTTGTTGTTATGTGCCGTCGAGTCGGACTCGACCCGTAGTGACCCCTCCTTGGGTTTCCGAGGCAGTATCACTACGGAAGTAGATTGCCCCACCTTCTTTCTGAGGAATGGCTGGTGGGTTTGAACCGCCAGCCTTCTGGTTAGCAGTCAAGTGCCTTAGGCATTACACTACCAGAGCTCCCTCTCTAGAACTACATATATACAAATCTGAAAATAAAATAAATTGCTTAATATTGCAAAAGTTCTTTAGCCAATATGAAAAAGTAGGCCATAGTTCTATTGCAGGAATCATGCCTCCATACCATCTGAGAGAAAGGACTTGCCTAGTTAATTAATTTGTTTTTCATCTTAACTATGTGCTTCCTCTGTTCAAATCCTTTCCGTACTCCAAACCTGTGTCTGTCTCAGGCTTCAATGGTGATCAGCCTACAAGCCTCCACAACACTCACACACAAGGTGTTTTATAATTTTAGGATTTGGGGAAAGAAAGATAGAGAAGACTTTACCTAGGGCCTGAATAGTGTTAATCATGAAAGATATTGTTTAGAGTTATGGATCATGCTGCACTAGCATGGAGAACCAGATTCGAAAAAACAAAGACATCCAAGCATTTTTAAATAAATGTATCAAATTTTGTGTATGTTTGTGATTTTTCAGGGCCCTGTAAAATGAACGGGAGACCTGGTGATGCAGTTAAAGAGCTCAGTTAAAGAGCTGGTTAAAGAGCTCATTTGGTAACCAAAAGCTCAGCAGTTCAAACCCACCAAGGACCTTCTTTTTCAGACCTATCAGTAGCACCTCTCTGTCAATATACTGCTGTAACCATTTTTGAATAATCTTCAGTAAGATTTTTACTTGTATATGATATCAATGATATTGTTTGATAATTTCCACATTCTGTGGGATTACCTTTCTTTGGAATAGGGACAAATATGGATCTCTTCCAGTTAGTTGGCCAGGTAACTGTCTTCCAAATCTCTTGGCATAGCCAAGTGAGTGCCTCCAGTGGGGCATCCGTTTGTTGAAACATCACAATGGGTATTCTGTCAATTCCTGGAGCCTTGTTTTTCACCAATTCCTTCAGAGCAGCTTCAATTTCTTCTTTCAATACCATTGGTTCTTGATCATAGGCCACCTCCTGAAATAGTTGATCATCTATCAATTCTTTTTGGTATAATGACTCTCTGTGTATTCCAGCAATCTTCTTTTGATGTTTCCTGCACCATTCAACATATTGCCTGTTGAATCTTTCAATATTGCAATTCAAGGCTTAAATTTTTTCTTCAGTTCTTTCAGCTTGATAAATGCTGAGTATGTTCTTCCCGTTTGGTTTTCTAACTCCAACTCTTTGCACATTTCATGATAATAATTCACTTTGTCTTCTCAAACTGCTCTTTGAAATCTTCCATTCAACTCTTTTATCCTGTCGATTCTTTCATTTGGTTTAGCGACTCTCCATTCAAGGGCAAGTTTCAGAGTCTCTTCTGACATCCATTTTGGTCTTTTCTTCCTTTCCTGTCTTTTAAATGACCTTTTGCTTTCTTCATGGATGATGTTCTTGATGTCATCCCATAATTCTTCTGGTTTTTGCTCATTGGTGTTCAATGCATCAAATCTATTTTTTAGATGGTCTCTAAATTCAGGAGGGATATAATCAAGGTCATATTTTGGCTCTCATGGACTTCTTTTAATTGACAGAGAAGTTCCAGAAATGCAAACTGGATTCAGAATGGGACAAGGAGTGGGAGATAGCATAGCTGATGATAGATGGATCTTGCTCAAAGCAAAGAATAACAGAAAGATGTTCACTTGTGTTTTATTGACTATGCAAAGGCATTCAATTGTGTGGATCATAAAAAATTGTGGATCACATTGAGAAGATTGGGAAATCCACAACACTTAATTGTACTCATGAGGTACCTGTACATTGACCAAGAGGCTGTCTTTCAAACAGGACAAGGGAACACTGCATGATTTAAAATCAAGAAGGAAGTGTGTCAGGGTTGTATCCTTTCACCACACTTATTCAATCTTTATGCTGACCAAATAATCCAAGAAGCTGGACTATATGAAGAAGAATGTGGCATCAGGATTGGAGGAAGACTCATTAACAACCTGGGATATGTAGATGACACAACTTTGCTTGCTGAAAGTAAGGATGACTTGGAGCACTTACTGATGAATATTAAAGACTACAGTCTGTTGTATGGATCACATCTCAATAGAAAGAAAACAAAAATCCTCACAACTGGACCAATAAGCAGCTTCATGATAGATGGAGGAGAAAAGATCCAAGTTGTCAAAGGCTTCATATTACTTGGTTCTACAATCAACACCAATGGAAGTCAGAGTCAAGACATCAAAAGATGTATTGCATTGGGCAAAGCTGTTGCAAAAGACCTCTTTCAAGTGCTGAAGAGCAAAGATATATCCTTGAAGACTAAGATGTGCCTAACCCAAGCCATGGTATTTTCAATCAACTCATATGCTTGTGAGAGTTGGACAATGAATAAGGAAGATCACAGAAGAGTTGATGCTTTTGAGTTATGATGTTGGTGGTGAAAAATGCTGAAAGTACCATGGAGTGTTAAAAGAACTAAGAAATCTGTTCTGGAAGAAGTATAGCTGGAATGCTTCTTGGAAGTGAGAATGGCCAGACTTCATCTCACCTACTTTGGTCATGTTGTCAGAAGGGCCCATTCTCTGGAGAGGGATGTCATGCTTGGTGAAGTGGAGGTTCAACAAAAGAAGGGAAGGTCCTCAGTGAGACGGATTGACAAGTATAGCAAGGATCATGGAGCTGGCATGGGACCGGGTGGTATTTCAATCTGCTGTGCATAGGGTCACTATGAGTCAGAGACAACTTGATGGTACATAACAACAGCAACAACAACAACAAAAACAGTATACTGGTTAGTAGATACAGCAGTTAACTAAGCAAATGTCCTATGATAAACCACAGCTATATCTAGAGGTGGTAAGTTCTCTATTAATAAAGATATTAAGGCAGAGACTTAACTTTAAAAAAAAAAAAGCTGTAAAGTGGTTTGTATTTAAGGTTGAAGTTTATGACATCTAAAGCCCCTGGGATGCAATAATCAAGTTGTTGTTGTTGGTATGTGCCATGGAGTCAGATCTGACTCATAGCGACCCCTCCTTGGGTTTCCGAGGCAGTATCACTATGGAAGTGGATTGCCCAACCTTCCTTCCGAGGAGTGGTTGGTGGGTTTGAACTGCCAGCCTTCTGGTTAGTAGTCAAGTGCCTTAGGCACTACACTACCAGAGCTCCTGAATAATCAAGAGAAAGCTAAAAGTTGCTTCCATGCCATCATCAGAGTATATGTGCTTATTTAACTCACTTTGAAAAGTGATTTGGATTAAAGTCCTGTCAAATCAATCCAGTGATCAGCTATGAGCTAATATAACAATCAAAAACAAGTAACTCCACCATTTTAGTTGACCTAGAAGACCTTAATCACTGATAAGAGAGATTTATTTTTAAGTCTGACATCTGAGGTATGTCTGATTCTAAGGACATACTCTTCTAATCACTGATGCTTTCTCTCTCTACCCAGAAAGCCCTCTGAGTTGAGAATGGAATTTCAGAATGGTGATTTCATGGACCTACATGCCCCTCACTTAACAGAAAAAGCACAGAATACTGAGGATTTGACTCATTAGAGCACACTTATCAACTGAGTTGGGAGTTCTGGTGGTGTAGTGCCTAAGGCATTTGATTGATAACCAGAAGTCTGGTGTTTCAAACTCACCAGCCACTCTGTGGAAGGAACGTTGGGCAATCTACTTCTGTAGAGACATCACCTCGGAAATCCAAGGAGGGGTCACTATGAGTTGGATCCGACTCCACGGCAGTGAGTTTATCAACTGAGTCATTGTAAAAATTTTTTTTTGTTTAAAAAAATTTGTTAAAACGAAGTTTTGTTACTCTTAGTTACCCAGACTACCTGTCTAAACAAAACCTCAACCTTACCAGGTGTTACTGGCAACCAGAGAGTAAAAGACTCAGTATAATTTAAGAAGCACCTGGTCTCTGGAGCCAGTTTGCCAGAGTTTAAATTCCAGCATTATTATAATTAGCTAGGTAAGCTTGGGCAAGTTATATAACTTCCAGCTTCTCTATTTCTCATCTTTAAAATGGAAATGATAACAGTACAAGAAGAGTGGCTGCATAGCTCCAGGATGCAGTTCACATTGAACCCTATCTAACAACACCCTCATATATGATGTAGTGTGTGGCCTCAGTGACTATACTCAACTTCACTGAAAAGTCCCTACTGCACAGGGTTATAAGTGAGAATGACATGAGTTGATCTATGTAAATCACTTAGACATGAGGCTGGCCCCTGATAAACACTCAATGAACATGTTATTGTTACAGAAGATTTAACTAAAGACTGGTGAGGAGGAGGAGAAGGTAGAGGATACCAAAAATAGCAACAACAACAAAGAATTACTGTTCTGACTGGCTATCAAGAGAGAAGAGAATAAAACTGCTGATTGCTTGGCTAGCCGGATATGTCCCTTGACAATAAGCACAGAAAGGAATATTCACTCCTTCATGAATGATCCATATTTTTTTCTTCGAATACTGAAATGCAAACCATTAGAAAGTCAGAGAGCCTCCTGAGCAAGTGAAAATCAAATGACCCAATAGCGAAACATTTTGTTAAGCATATAAGCAGAAAGTGACCCATGTGGGACTCCACAACTTGAGGAAGTGAGTTTGACTGTGACGGCTAATGGGGAATGATTTATGATCAATGCCCATCCCCTGCACATTATTCACCAGCTGCTGACAGGCCCAACCCGTGACAATGAAATGAGTGGGGATGGTATCAGTCACTCTCTGTCACTTGAGTTGCAAATCTTTTAGTCAGTAGGAGACACTTAGAAGCAGAAACACAGGGAAAGGAGAAGTCAACAGATCAGTGATGACTGGAGGTACCCCAGATAAAAGGTCAGGGAAGTGGAATGAAGACAACAACATTAATTGAGCCAGCAGTGAATGGAAGAGTCTGTAGCAGCCGCAAATGATTCCAAAGGATCTGAAGGGCAATACCAGAAGGAAAGCAAGGGCTGACATGTCAGAGAAAACTGCCTTTAAATCCCAGCTCTACCACTTAATAAATGGCCATGGGCAAAGTACTTAATAACTCTAAACCATTATTTAAAATCCAACTCACAGGATGGGTGGAGAGATTTATTAAGAGACTGGGTATGACATGTCTTGCACAATGTCTGGCAAGTTGAAGGTGCTCACTAGACCCTCATCCCCATTCCAGGAGCTGCCCTGGAGAAGCTCAAGGCCAAGGGAGGTGGAAGGATGTGGTTAAATAAGTAGTTACCAAGCCATCTGCTATAGAGGTGAAGAAGGCCACAGAAGTCACAGGGGATGCTCTCAAACACAACCTGGAAGGGCAGAAAATATCAGGAAAAGAGAACCTTGGAAAGTCTCCCAGGGAAAGGTGGATATGTGTGTACAGGTTAATGGCAGACAATTGAAGGGACAGAGAGCATAAGAAAAATGGAATATGCCAATGTCTAGCAATAAGAGGCAGTCCAGGAGTGGCTATCCTGAACCTCAGACCTATCTCAAGGTCCTAAAGGCACAGCTCCAAAATGATCTGTGTCTAGCTCTCCCTGTTAGCTCCAAAAAACCCAAAACCAAACTCACTGCCATCCAGTTGGACCGACTCATAGCGAACTCTCCTTGGGTTTCCGAGGCAGTATCACTACGGAAGTAGATTGCCCATTCTTGCTTCCAATGAGTGGCTGGTGGGTTTGAACCTCCGGCCTTCTGACTAGTAGTCAAATGCCTTAGGCACTATGCCACCAGTGACCTAGTCCCTATTTAACCCAATGTGGTGGAATGATAGCTATTCTTCTACCACCCACAACACAGAATTACAATGACAAACACAAACAAGACTGAGTCAGTTGGGTTGTACCAAAGAGCAAAAGACTAGAATGACCTGCTGATGCTGGACAGGAAAATCCCCTGATTCCAGTGGCTTGTGCTGCCACACCTGAAGCATCAGCAGATAACCTCTGCTCTCTCCATTCTCCTACTCAAAAGCAGAAAGATAAAAATAATTAAGGGCACGTTGCTCTGAAATTTCACAGGGAAAAGCCAGCTATCTTCTGAGGTGTCCAACGTGAAGCCTTCAGTGACCATCAAACTGAAAAAAAAAAAAAAAAAAAAAAAAACTCACTGCCGTTGAGTCAGATTCCACTCATGGCGACCACTCCTTGGGTTTCTGAGGCAGTATCACTGCAGCAGTAGATTGCCTAACCTTCCTTCCGAGGAGTGGCCGGTAGTTTGAACTGCCAGCCTTCTGGTTAGCAGCCAAATGCCTTAGGCACAACACCAACAGAGCTCTTTTCAGTGACCATAGAGAAGGCAGGCATTTGTAAGGAATGCTTACTGCAAAGAAAGCTTTGACTCAGGCTTCTGCCTATCTTTCTTACTAATTTCTCATAAAGAAAGAGAAGCTCTCAATCTGATCGATGAGAGTCTGAGACATAAAGCTATATTTTATCTTCCTAGTACCACCAGCCACTCCTCGGAAGGAAGATGGGGCAACCTACTTCCGTAATGATACTGCCCCGAAAACCCAAGGAGGGGTCGCTATGAGTCAGGTCCGACTCGACGGCACATAACAACAACAACAGTAGGCAAGTCATTATATGTTACCCATGAGTGTCCAACTGTCGAGGCAGTATTCCCATTTCCTCCTGTCTCATCGGTGCACATTCAGCCATACTCTTCTTGCTTCCCTTCTGATACTCCACACAGCTAATAGAATGAGCAGTTCTATTGGGGGCATACTTCCTGAGAATAGGCTTTACATCCTTCTTTATCTTCCTTCACTGCATCTGTTCCAACTCGGCAAGGAAGGAGCTGACTGGGACATCATGGGTATAAAATCACCTGGAAGATTTGGCCATTTGATATTCAGAGGAGAAAGTGGAAGAAACAAGGGCTCCCTTGGCCCAAGTCATGTGTAATTTTTCTTAATGCATTGTATTGAAGATTAGAGTATGGTAGCCTAGCTCTCAACAGAATAATACTTTGTCTTCTATTTTAATAGTATTTACTTAGGAATTCCTTAAGAATTCCAGAGTAAGAAGAATTTAGAGATATAAATGAGACAAATGAAAGAGAGAGAAAGAAGAAAGAAAGAGAAAAAGGGAGAGAGGGAGTGAGGGAAGAGGAAGGAAAGGAGGAAGGAAGGCAGGAAGAGAAGCAGGAAGGGAGGGAGGAAAATGGAAACCATGCTGAAATTCCTAAAAGTGATGGGGCTGAAACCGGGCTTCTAAAACACAAGTTTGAATATAAGAACAAAGAAATGGAGAAAACAAATATGAGATATATATTGAAAAATATTATCCAAAATCCAGAAAGAAGAATGATGATAATAAAATGTTTTTTGTGTGTGTGTACATATGATCAATAATAGGATATTTTAATTTTATGGAAAGTCAGTGTATGCATCTTAAAAATTTATGATATCTGAGAATAGTTAAGGGTTTTGCAGAAAAAAAATCAATCAATGAATTGATTAATGACTGTTCATGTGGAGAGACTACTGTGTACTGGAATTACAGAAATGGTATACAAGAATATCTGCATGCTTCTTATATACAAGATATTCTGTTCAATATAAGTGATTCAAAAGAAAAAGACTGTGCTTATGTAGCAATTAAAATGGTTTTAAATAAGCTTCTGTAGGGAAAAAAAAAAAAAAAAGACAGTATTTTCTTTGGAGTCAATAGGCCTTGGTTCAAGTTTAATCATGTAATAGCCAAAGCTCTCAAACCTTGCTGAACCTCAGTTTTATCAAATCAGAAAGAGGATAAGGAAACCCACCTCCTTGCGTTATTGTTAAGATTAAAGGTGATAGTATGCAAAGTTTCTGGCATTGCCTGTATATGGTAGAAAATCAAAACCATGAGATCTCTTCCCCTTTTCTTCCCTAGATAGATTAAATTTTACCCGTAAGGTATTTAATAATTGTGCAATGCAAAACATGGCAAGGGCCAAATAAGCAATGCAGGAAAGTCAGAGCTGAAGAATTTGGGAGTATGAGTCCATTTGGAGTAGCAAATAAAAGATTCTGAAATTTGACAGAAATTGAACTACGATTGAATCAGAAGGGAGGAAACTTTTGCTTTTTTGTTCCAACCTCCTTGTGGAAAGGGCACTAACATTGCAGCTATTAGGAAAGTTTGAGTAGAATTTAGATTATTAGAACAAGGAGGAAATCCACATTGATTTCCATGGCTTATGGGTTAAAGATAGTCATCATCAAGCATACAGTGATGGCATGCCATGTGTCCTAGAAGAGAAGGAATAGGAAGAAGGGGAGAGAAAGCAGAGGGAAGGAAGAGGAGGAAGAAAAGAGCATGAAGAGGAAGGATGGTTAAGAGAAGGAGGAAAGAGGAGGAGGAGGAAGAGGAGGAGAAAAAATATTAGTATCATGGACACCAAAGCTGTAACTTAAAAGGAGAAATGTAAAGTGAGCTCGTGGAATTCAATAGCTTCATCATCATTGCCACCAGATAGAGCTGTTCTAAGAAACATTTTGCTGTGATATGCGAGCTTGGTGCGGCTGATTAGCTAAGTCTATGTTGTACAATGCATGAGAACTCAGCAAAACTTTAGTCATTAGAAAGGAGAACATTGAGTCTTGGCCAAGGATTTTAAAAATGAATATTTCATGTAAGAAAAAAAAAATGTTAAATATGGTAATGATCAAAGAAAATCTTGCTATAATCATTGCTCCATATGTCGCCACCTTCAAGGGAAAATACACACATATAATGTGAGAATCATCCCTTGTAAGGGTTTTCAGATCCATTTTTTAAAGTGAGCAATCCCAAGTTCTGAGCAAAGGAGAATTATTAGAATGATTGTCAAGTGCAAGCTTTGCAGAGAGCAGCCCCAGCTCCAACACGAGGCTGGAGAAGACCCGGACCAGACGGTGAGCTCCCCAGGATGCCGAGCTCACAGGATCAGAAAGCATGTGTAGTCCCGGGCTGGAAGGGATATTCAGAGGATATTAGCTTCATTACCCTTCCGCTAGGCCACTCCACTTGCTCTTTTGTGACAAAATAACATTTTACCATGTAAGGTAGAGCTGGAGGCAGAGTGAGTATTATAAAAAGGCAATGGGGGGTAGGGGGAAGTGTAGATGTTTTGCCTATTTACATTCATGACAATCCCCAATTGCATCTATCTAGTCCATGTTTGTCTCCCCAATAGATAACATAGCATCTGACTCATTAAAGATGTTGTTAGGTGCTACCCAGTTGGTTTTGACTCATAGTGACCCTACATACAACAGAATGAAACACTGCCCAGTCCTAAGCCACCATTAAAGGTCCCAGTAAATATCTGTACGAGGAATGAATGTAGGTCACGTTGCCTAGGATTTTCCTTCACCTTTGTTCTTTGAGTACTCCCAGAAAATTTTGGATTCACACTACCTTTCTGGTCCAGAGTTTTAGCCATAGAATTTCTCAATTTGCTTCTTTATACTCAGATTTTTAAATATTCCTTTTTTTAAATGAGGATTGTTTTGTAATTATCACATATCCCAAAGGCCACCTGAAAACTTAACAGCCTACCTTGTTAAGACTTACAGATAAATTTTAAATCAAAACACAGTTAGGATTTCCTAAACAATCATTCTCTTTGTGATAAGTGAAGTACAAATTATCAAAGCCACCTAAATCATTAATAATTTTATCTCTTCCATTATCCTTCTTTGATAACACTAGTCTACATAAATCTTTATTTCTAAAGTGTCTGTGAAGCAAGGTTTGTCTATAATACTTACAGAATACCTGGCTGTTGAGTGTCCTATAATTGTTCTGAATGTTTACAAAGATATATTTTGATTCCTCAATGCATGTGGAAGCCTCTGGATCACATATTATACATCATTTATGCCACACAAAATTCTTTGTTTAATTTTGACAAAGTATGCCAAATAACTTTGTATGTCTATCATCAACACATCTGTAATAAAACATTTTTGAAACAATTAATCATCCAAGCAACCTAATGCTACTGTGACTGTACATCTGAGTGACTGGAGGAGCTCCTACCCTGCCTTTGGAGCCACAGAGGAAGCTTCTCAGTTCTAGTAGAGCTGAGTGAAATTACGAAGGCCACGGGCGTGGAGCTGGGGGAAGCAGACAGAAGGTAGGCAGGGAATGCAGCATTCTGAGTCTCAAAAAAGGGACCTAAAAGTTTGAGTTGGGGCAAGACACAGTGAAGTAGGAGAGACAGCAAGGGCCTGCCATGAAAGACCTAAAAATAGAATAAACTAAACCAAGTAGTTGTCTATAACTTAGAAAGATGAAGGCAAAAAAGGAAAAGAAATCAAGTCTGCCTTAATGTCATAATTTAGAATGAAGTAAGATACTAGTTTATACACAAAATATTATTTAACATGGAATTTTCAAAGAAACTTTTAAAACTGAAATATTTTCACCCAACTATTTTTGAATACCAGTTAGAAGCTCACTGACTCCATTTCAACTCCAACCATTTTAGTTGATAGACATTTTTACTTGTTTTAAAATAAAAATGTCTCCTGGTTCTTATTGGTCCTAGTACTGTCTTCAGGGATAATTGAACATAAATTCACAAAGTAATAATTAGTATGAACCTTCTGTAAGGAAGACTTCTGCTCTATCTCCATTAGAACATTAAAGAGGTACTTTTAGGTGAAATAGAATGTCATTCTAACCCTATTATTTTCACTCCACCATGCAAGGCTTTGACCTACTGTTACTATTATTTATTACTTTTTTTGTTCCAAGAGATAAAGAAATATTGAAGGAAATAATCAACAAAGTCAAATTGAAAAAAAGCTAAAAGTTCACACCACAAAATTAAATTAAAAATGGACTGAAGAATCCCATTGTGTTAATAACTTCCCAAACTACAAAAAATTACCCAGGAAAATTAGACTTAGTAGACATAATAATCACAAAATAAAACTGACAATGGCTAAAACTGCATTGAGGAAAAATGTGTTATTAACTGAAAATTGACAGAAGAACCTAATCTTCTTGCCCAAATTTTGATCTAGAGAATCTGACCCAGGACAATTGGCCATGGTAGAAATAACTGCCATGAAAGAAAATTCAGACTGGCCGAAGCATCATTGCTGCATTTTATACTGGTGATTGATGAATCAAATTACCACTATATATTTTATGCATAAAGAATTGATCCTGAGGAAAGTAATTTAAATAAAATAAACTAGAAATGGAAAGAAAGAAAATATTAAACGGCTTAATTTCACTGTATATAAAATTGGCTTAATTGAGTTCACTGTCAAAAATGCTTTTTCAATGAAAATCCATTGATTAAAATCTATCAGTGCTGCTATAATTCTGATGTATTAACACAAAGTTCACATGTCATCACTATCTAAATGTTGGAGTCAATAGAGGACTGGGTTATCTACAGTGCTCTGCAAAAGAACAAATGCCAAAAACTTGTATCACTATAAATAGGCTTCCAGCAAAGTTTGTTGTTGTTGTTGTTGTTATGTGCCATCGAGTCGGCCCCGACTCATAGCGACCCCTCCTTGGGTTTCCAAGGCAGTATCACTACGGAAGTAGGATTGCCCAACCTTCCTTCCGAGGAGTGGCTGGTGGGTTTGAACTGCCAGGCTTCTGGTCAGCAAAGTTTAGACCAATAAAAAGTGATATATCTAACATTGGGAGCTTTGGTAGCGTAGTGCCTAAGGTACTTTACTGCTAACCAGAAGGCTGGCAGTTCAAACCCACCTGCCACTCCTTAGAAAGAAGGTTGGGCAATCTACTTCCATAGTGATACTGCCTCAGGAACTCAAGGAAGGGTCACTACAAGTCGGGTCCAACTCGACGGCACATAACAACAACAACAACATATCTAACATTAATGTTAAGAGAAGATAGGGGTCTTTGAAGTCAAATTTCTGGTTCAGAAATACAACATTGCATCAGACAGGTATTAATATTACTCTAGTTAGGCCTTTATGATGTTTCTAATATCTGAGTATCACAAACTCAATGAGCAACTATGTTTTGTGCACCTGCTTAGTGGCACAATCTTTATTAATTGCTGATACTGAAATAAGCCAGGTGGGTTTGGCCTTGCCTTTGGAGTTTATTCAGTGGCCTGTTCCACAGAGCAACAAAACAAGATATCCCCAGGTGAATCCGAACCCAGAGCTGTCCCTAAGCAAGACACACTCTGTTGTATCCCTCTTATCAACTATTTTCTAAGAATAAAAACCTGGACAAATAAACATCAAGAGAAGCCTCAACCAAAAATGTTTCTAAATTATTCACTATACATTCACTTCCCTATCTATAAGCAACCTGAAGACAAATCTACAGAAATAATAGAAACTCAGAATAAGTCCAAGACACAACTTGTAAAGGGCAATGTATGCTATGAGGTAAACCTAAAATCTCCTTTACTGAATTGAAATATGTTGAAGTGAAGAGACTTGGTAGTAGCTACTCTAGTTCAATGTCAATGGATAGGCACTGTAGAGACCTGCACATTATTGTGGTAACAAATGGAATTGATCCGAGCATAGGCATCACTTGGATCAAGCCCAGTTTACCTCACCAAATGGCACAGAAGGAAATTAACAGAGCAAAGAATTCAGTAAGACAGAAAGAGATGTAAGGTTTCGGGCCCCTAATCCTTACTAGTGGGGCACAAAGCTATGGGTGCTGATACTTGAGCAGATGAGAGTAAAACAAGATTCTCATAAAGAACAATTCTATAAAAAGAATGTGGATATTTTCCAGAAACCATGTCATATGGGTCAGAAACCCCTCAACAATCATAGATCATACCTACATACAATGACCCCAGGGCACAATGCATGACAATACAGCATACTCAAGCACAAACACAGTTTCTGTTTATCTCTCATAGGCTAGCCCATGATATATAACCTGGTCCAAGAAGATTCTGAACTCAATACTAAGGAATCAAAATAAGGATAAGTCACATAGATATCTGTGATGCTGACAGCAGTAAGGTCTATCCTCAGAAGCTGACAGTGACATAGGGAGGGAAAGAGAGATATTACCCACAACTGTTATTTATATATAACTTCATGACAAAGACTGCTAATTGTCCCCCACTATCCATTCACTCTGTCTTCCGTGACAGTTGCATTATCAGTTAGGAAGTGATAAACTAAGACTACATTTCCCAACTATATGACTAGGTTCTAGTCTATGGAACATGAATGCAATTTCTTTGATCAACTTCCAAGCTGTGTCTGTGAGAGAACGGTAAAGCTCCTAGTGCCTAAAGCATTTGACTGCTAACCAGAAGGCTGGAGGTTCAAACCACCAACCACTCCTCAGAAAGAAGGTTGGGCAATCTACCTCCAAAGTGATACCACCTCGGAAACCCAAGGAGGGGTCACTGGGTCAGATCCGACTTGATGGCAGTAAGGTTTTCTTATTTTTATTTTTATGTTTTTTCATGCAGTACTGGAGATGTAGGTAATTGGCTTGAAATATGTGGATGAGGGTGATACATATGGATGGGGGCAGATTACCTTATCCCAAAATATCTCCCATCAAAAGAGCATTTCCCAACCATATGGGAAGTAAGATCTCCAAACTAGCTTTCATGAGAGAGAGAAATTGCCTTCTATCTTTATTGAATCAATGTTATTTTGGAATCTTATTACAACAGCCAAATTAATATCAAAACCAATAAAGTGATATGTAAATATATATATTATGTGTGTAAATACATATTTGTATGCGTATATATATGTGTAAAGGAATCTCAGTGACACAATTTATAAGTGCTTGGCTGCTAACTGAAAGGTCAATGGTTTGAACCCTCCATTGCTCTGCAGGGAAAGAAAAATATAGCTATCTGTTGTTGTAAAGATCGGATCTTAGTACACCCTATAGGACAATTCTACTCTGTCCTGTGGGGTTGTTATAGGTCAGAATTGACTTGTGGGGAAATAACAACAACAAAGCATATGTGTATATGTGAGTGTGTATTATATTGATTGTCTTAGACAAGAGAACTAACAAATTTGTTCTGGAAGAAGTGCAGCCAGGAGTAGAGACTGGGATCTTAAAAGCTTGCAAGAGGCCATCTAGATGCAACGATGGGTCTCTCCTTGTCCAGAGAAAAGAAGAATGAAGAAAAGCAAAGACGAATGGAAACAATTGGTCCAAGGGACTGGTATACTGTGTGATCCTCAGCCTATTTGACTATGAAACAAGAAGAACTAGATGGTGTCCAGCTACCACTCTCAACCACTCAGAGGAGGATCTACGTAGGAGATCCTGGATAGAATGGGAGAAAAATGTGGAACAAAACTCAAAATCATTAAAAAGAAAAAAAATGGGGGGAGGGAAGGGACCAGGTTTACTGGTCTCATAGAGACTAGTGGAACCCCGAGACTATGGTCCTTAGTTGCTCTTCAGCTCTGGAATTGAACCCACTCCTGTGGCTTCCAGAAAAACAAAAGATAGGCATATGAGCTAATCATTTACGTTAGGTAGATACACTCTTTGGAGAGATCAGTCATGGGAGAATAGAAAGCCTGTGTATGCACAGGGAGACAGTTGTGGGGAGGGCAGGATTGCATGGGAGGGAAGGACACAGGGAAGAGGTAGCTATGGGGACGAAATGGGAAGAGAGCTGTTGCACTGTGGGAGACTGATGTCAATGTCAGGAAACAAAGTGTATGTAAACCGCTGTGTGGAAGATGAATTTGCTCTGTAAACTTTCCCTCAAATCACAATAAAATGAAAAAATAAAAGAAGAAGAAGTTGCAGCCAGAATGCTCCTCAGAAGCAAGAATGCCCAGATTTCATTTCACCTACTTTGGCCATGTTGCCTGAGGGACAATTCCCTGGAGAAGGATATCATACTTGGTAAAGTGAAGGGTCAATGAAAAAGAAGGCCCTCAATGAGATGGATTGACACGGTGGCTGCAACAATGGGCTCAGGTATAGCAGGGATAGTGAGGATTGACAAGTAAAAAGGCACAGTCCCAGTGTTACCAAACCACATGGCAGGTCATTAATTCAAGTCCACTGAAAGTCCCAAGGTTGACAGAGTATGTCAGGCTGCTGAACAATGACACAGCTACATGCAGGGTTCAAGCACGCCATAAGGTAGAGACCATTCCCAAAGCTGTTTCTTATATAGGGAAAGCAAATCACATACCCAAAGCAGCTACTCAGCTAGATTTCATTTTTCTCGGATCTGTAATCAATGCTCATGGAAGCAGCAGCTGAGAAAACAAGTAATGTATTGTCCTGGGTAAATCTTCTGCAAAATCCAAAACCCACTGTAATCAATTCAGTTCTGACTCATAGCAGCCCCCATTGGGTTTCCAAGGCTGTAAATTTTTATGGAAGTAGATTGCCTCATCTTCCTCCCATGGAGCAGATGGTGGGCTTAAACCACCAGTTTTCTGGTTAGCAGCCAAACGCTTTACCCCTTATGCCACCAGAGCTCCTTATCTTCTGCAAAAGACCTCTTTGAAGTTTTAGAAAGCTAACCTTTTAGTCTTTGGAGGACTAAAATGTGCCTAACACAAACTATGGAATTTTCAGTCACCTTGTATACATGCAAAAGCTAGACAATAAAGAGGGAAGACTGAAAGAGAAGTGATGTATTTGAATTATGGTAATAAAAAAAAAAAAATACTGAATATACCAAGGACTGCTAGAAGAATAAACAAATCTGTTTTGGAAGAAGCACAGACAGAATTTTCTTTACAAGTGAGTTTGGCAAGACAGTCTCACATACTTTGGACATGTTACCAGATGGGATAGCCCCTGGAGAGGACATTATGTTAGGAAAAGTAGAGCATCCGTGAAAAAGAGGAAGATACTCAACAGGATGGATTGGCACAGTGGCTATGACAATAGCTCAAACATAGCAACGGTTTGAGTATGACAGGGGATTTGGCAGTATTTTGTTCTGTTGCACTGTGAGTTCATCCACTGTAAGTGGGGACCAACTACATGGCACCTACATCAACAACTCCTGTGCCATCTGAAAGAAGATGCCAGATGTAGCTTTAGAATTAAACAAATTCTTAATAATCATTATTTGCACAATTTTCACAGAAGGGATTATTTAGTTAATCAGATTTTCTGATTAACTGAGTTATTTTGTACTCTTATAAAGATTAAATATCTTCTGAAAAATAATACATCTTGACTCTGAGATTTTATGAATATAATTCAATCTTTAACAAATCTGAAAATACTTCACAGCCTTGTTATATTATAGGGTTATGATTTCAAATATCAACTATTTTTATATTATAATAAGTACTGTTCTATTTTTCAATAAAGAAAAAATGATGGAGAAGAGAGTTTATCCTGCAATATGCATTTATTAAAGGCATGCCAGTTCATCAAGTACTTACTGAGTACCTGCTGAGTTCCATGTCTGTTTTCACCACTTTACTCTTACATAAACTTCTGTATCCTGTTCATATTTTGAACCTCTGACTTCTCAACTACAAAACTAGAAGGGTGAGATGTGGAGAATTCTGGATATTGGCTCGTCTACCTTTGAAAGGCTAAGATTCTAAGAACAAGGCTGAAGCCACAGAGCAATGGCAATTGTCACTGCTCAACTCACCCCTTTTCCTGTGTGGACACTCATTCTGGAGCCACATGTCTGCAGTTGGGGATATTTCTCCAGAAGAAACATCATGTAACAGCTTCTCCATAGCTTCTGTTGTAAATTGAGTTGATAGGAGAAGCACTGCCTCAGGGCTGAGCTTTTCCCGTACTGAAGCTATAAATAAGGTGTTTAAACCTTCCTAGATGCCATGTGTGCTTTTGCAATGGAAAAAACTTTTGAATTACAGATTCCTTCCTTCTGTTAGAGAAATTGCTCACCAATAATTCTGTGGTCCTCCAAACCACACCTTTCCAGGATGCCTTTCCTCTTCCCCACACTCCACCAGGCCAGATGTTCTCTGCTCTGCCAAGGCTGTGTCCATCTGGCCATGGTGAGAAGACTACACGCGTTAATTGAATACCTCAGGTGAGGTAAGAATTCTGCTATTTGAGATGAAGTGGATATGTGGGTGACTTAACCCAACTCCTGTGTTCAAGTGTATTATTAACTTTAGAACTTCGTGCATACATTGACATATTGGATCCATTTGTGCCTGAATTTTGCTCTGAATGTAGTTCTGAAGAGCATTTAGAGGAGCAGTGTGACAGTTACACAGTATAACAGTATAGCCTCAAGGTCAACATCCTTATAATGATGGTTTATAGGGCTGTAATTCATGAATTAACCCAAACTCGTTTAAATATATTCTTGGATATTATCTTTGGAATCCCAACTCCAACATCTATTACCAAAACAAAAAAACAAACTCACTGCTGTCAAGTTGGATCTGACTCATAGAGACCCTCATTAGGTTTCTGATTAGCTGCAAAAATTTAGGCTAACTGCTTAATTGATGAGATATTGATGACTGAGTGGTGGAATTCTAACCGTCCGTGCAGGAGGCCTGGGTTTAATCCCAAGGCAATGCACCTTATGCACAGTGATTAAGAACACCCCAACTTAAGTTAGGAGTCGTGAGATGATACGGTACTTATGCAAAGGATTGAGGCTAAAATTCCATTTTGAATCAAAAGTAGCTTTCATACCAGGAATACAGACTTTCATTGTAATTTTCCACTGTATCCTGAGAAAATTACTTGGTAAATAATTTCAGAAAACAAGTTAATTTTTGGCAAGGTTTTTACTGCCTAAGAAGCCAGGTCCAAAAGAATTCTCAGAATAGATGCTTACTCAAACAAACCTGAGAATTACTTGTGTCCTCCCTGCAGTGACACGAGGAGGGTCTCAGGATCTTTTGAGGCCAGATGTACCGCATTTAATGATTACTTTGTAACTTTAGGAACATATGTTATCTCCCACCAATCAGACGTACTATCACCCACTTTTAAAACTATTACCTAGATGTCAATCAACTACTGAATTTTTACTGAATGTCCCTGTATTTTCTTATAGAAACTGAACTCTCTCCTCTTTAGTTCAGATTCCTTTGGACTCTGTGATTCCCAGTTTGCAAATTGTGTTACCCCTCAATAAATCTCTTTACCTTTAATTTCAACCAGACTCTGGCATTTTTGCTCTATGACCACAACCAACAGCTGTCTGTCAGTGGAGGGGTGCGTGCTGCCATAATACTGAGCAAGTTTCAGTGGAGCTTCTAGACTAAGATAAACTAGGAAGAAAGGCCTGGTGATCTAGTTCTGAAAATCAACCCATGACAATCCTATGGATCACACAGTTTGATCTTCAGCTGATCAGGGGGATGGTACAGGATTGGATAGCATTTTGTTCAGTTGTTCATGGGATTCCATGAGTCAGAACCTGACCTGACAGAAGCTAACAACAACAACTTTATTTTTGATTCCTCATCTAAGAGTGGAGATAATAAAAACTATCTCACAGGGTTATCTTATAAAGATTAAATTAATTAGGATACGTAAGAAACTTGAAACACAATGTGTTCAGTGTTGTTGTTAGGTTGTTAGGTGCCATTGAGTCGGTTCCAATTCATGGAGACCCTACGTACAACAGAATGAAACACTGCCTGATCCTATACTGTCCTCACAATCATGGCCATGCTTGAGCCCACTGTGTCAATCCATCTCATTGAGGGTCTTCCTTTTTTTATTTTTATTTTTTTGCAGACCATCCACTTTATCCAACATGATATCCTTCTTCAGAGATTGGTCTCTCATGATAACATGACCAAAGTCTGAAAGTCAAAATCTCACCATTCTTGTTTCTAGATAGGATTCTGGCTGTAATTCATCCAAGACAGATTTGTTTGTACTGGCAGTCCACAGTATATTCAATATTCTTTGCCAAAACCATAACTGAAATGCATTAGTTCTCCTGTGGTCTTACTTACTCATTGTTCAGCTTTCACATGCATATGTTATTGCTGTTGTTAGGTGCTATTTAGTTAGGTTTGACTCTTAGTGACCCTGTGTTCAACAGAATGAAACCCTGTCTGATCCTGTGCCATCCTCACAATTGTTGCCATGCTTGAGCCCACGGTCACAGCCACTGTGTCAATCCACCTCACTGAAGTTCTTCCCCCTTTTCACTGACCCTCTACTTTACTTTTACTTGTGTTTTATTAACTATGCAAAAGCATTTGATTGTGTGGATCATAACAAAATTATGGGTAACATTGAGAAGAATGGGAATTCCCGAGCACTTGATTGTACTCATGAGGAATCTGTACCTTGACCAGGAGGCTGTTGTTCGAACAGAACAAGGGGACACTACATGGTTTAAAATCAAGAAGGGAGTGTGTCAGGGTTGTATCCTTTCACCATACTTGTTCAATCTGTATGCTGAGCAAATAATCCAAGAAGCTGGACTATATGAAGAAGAACGTGGCATCAGGATTGGAGGAAGACTCATTAACAACCTACAATACACTAATGACACGACTTTGCTTGCTGAAAGTGAGGATGACTTGAGGCACTTACTGATGAAGATTGAAGAATATAGTCTGCAGTATGGATTGCATCTCAACATAAAGAAAACAAAAATCCTCACAACTGGACCAATAAGCACCTTCACGACAAATGGAGAAAAGAATGAAATTGTCAAAGATGGCACATTGCTTGGGTCTACAATTGATGACAATGGAAGCAGCATTCAGGACATCAGACAACATACAGCACTGGACAAATCAGCTACAAAGGATTCTTTCAAGTGCTGAAGAACAGAGATGTCTCCTTGAGGACTAAGGTGTGCCTGACCCAAGCCATGGTATTTTCAATCACCTCATAAGCATGTGAGAGCTAGACAATGAATAAGGAAGACCAAAGAAGGGTTGATGCTTTTGGGTTGTGGTGCTAGCAAAGAATGCTCGAAGTAGTATGGACTGCTAAATGATCTAATAAATCTATCCTGGAGAAAGTGAAGCCAGAATGCTTCTTGGAAGCAAGAATGGCCAGACTTTGTCTCACACACTTTGGTCATGTTGTCAGAAGGGACCATTCCCTGGAGAAGGATGTCATGCTTGGTAAGGTGGAGAGTCGACGAAAGAGGGGAAGGCCCTCAATGAGATGGCTTGACACAGTGGCTTCAGTGATGGGCTCAAGTGTAACAAGGCTCATGGAGCTGGCGCAGGACCGGGCAGTGTTTTGTTCTGCTGTGCATAGGGTGGCTATGAGTCAGAGACAACTCAAAGGCACCTAACAATAACAACTACTACTTTACTCAGCATGATATCCATCTACAAAGACTAATCCCTGTGACATGGCCAAAGTATGAGAGATTAAATTTGGCCCTTCTCATTTCTAAGGAGCAGTCTGGCTGTACTTCCTTCAAGATATATTTGTTCATTCTTCTAGCAGTCCATGGTACATTCAGTATTCTTCACCAACATAAAAATTCAAATGTATCAATTCTTCTGCTGTCTTCCTTATTCTTTGCCCAGTTCTCACATGCATATAAGGGTGTTGAAAATACTTGGGTCAGGCACACCTTTGTCTTCAAAATGACATCTCTTAAACACATGAAGGAGGTCTTTTGCAGCAGACTTGCTCAATTCAATGCATCATTTCATTTCTTTCTTTTTTCTTTCTTTCTCTTCTTTCCTTCCTTCCTTCCTTCCATCCTTTCTTTCTTTTCTTTCTTTCTGTTCCCCTTCCCTTTCCCCTTCTCTCTCTCTCATTTTTTTTTTTTTTTTTTTTAACATCATTTGATTTCTTGACTGTTGGTTCCATAGACGTTGATTGTGGATCCAAGTAAAATGAAATCCTTGACAATATTTTGTCCATTTATCATGTTACTGCTTATTGGACGAGTTGTGAGGATTTTGTTTTATGTTGAGTTATAATCCATACTGAAGGCTGTCGTCTTTGATCTTTTGCTCTTCTTTACTTTTAGCTAGTAAGGTAGTGTCATCTGCATATCACAAGTTGTTAATATGTCATCTTCTTATCATGATGCTGCATTCCACTGCATATAGTTCAGCTTCTCAGATTATTGGTTTAGCATATAGATTGAATAAGTATGAAGAAAGACTATAATCCTGATGCTCACCAATCCTGATTTTAAACCATGTGCCATCCCTTTGTTCTGTTTGAATGACTGCCTCTTGGTCTATATAGGTTCTCATGAACACAAGTGTTCTAGAATTGCCATTCTTCACTATGTTATTCATAATTTGCTATGATCCATTCACTCAAATGTCTTTGTATAGCCAATAAAACACAGGTAAATATTTTTTCTGGTATCCTTGGCTGAAGGTCCACCTGACATCAGAAATAATATCCTTTGTTCCACACATTCTTCTGAATATAACTCGAATTTCTGTCGATTTCCTGCTGATGTACTACTACAGCCATTTTAAAATTATCTTCAACAAAATTATGATATTGTTTGATAATTTCTGCATTCTGTTGTATTACCTTTCTTTGGAATGAGCACAAATATGAACCTCTTCCAGTCAGTTGGCCAGGTAGCTGTGTTCCAAATTTATTTGTATAAACAAGTGAGCACCTCCATTGCTACATCCATTTGTTGACATATCTTGGTGGGTATTCTGTAATTTCTTGGAGCCTTGTTTTTCACCAATTACTTGAGTGAAGCTTGGACTTCTTCCTTCAACATCATAATTTCTTTACCATATGCTATCTCTTGAAATCACTGAACGTCACAAACAGATGAGGTGACTGAAAATACCATGGCTTGAGTCAGGCACACCTTTGTTTTCAAAGTAACATCTTTGCTATCTAACACTTTAAAGAAGTTTTTTATGCAATAGATTTGCCCAGTGCAATATGTCATTTGATTTCTTGACTGCTGCTTCCATAGACATTGATTGTGGATTCAAGTAAAATGAAGTCTTCAATAATTTCAATGTTTTCTCCATATATCATGATGTTGCTTATGGGTACAGTTGTGAGAATTTTTGTTTTCTTTATGTTGAAATGTTCAGTAGGTACCTTACGTCATTTTTATTTTTGTTAAGTGTGGTAATGACTTTAAGTGCACCAGTAGAAAAGGTAGTATTATGTACTGGGCTGTGAAGTCAGACAGACCCGTGTTACAGTCTTAGGCACTTAGAGTAGTCTCAGGTGCTTTGAATCTTAGATACTTTGTAGCTATAAAATTTAGGACACATTATTTAGTCCCTGTGAGCCTTGTTGTTGTTGTTATGTGCCATGGAGTTGGCCTTAGCCTTAGTTATTGGATTTGAAAGTAGTAATATTAATTGCTACTTGAGAAAGTTGTTAAAGTATATCTGAAGTATCAGCTATGTGGTTGTACTAGAAGGATCATAGTTATGATTATCACTCATCCTTCCACATTCCTGGGGGAAAACTGTCTGAGTTTTACTGTGACATGGATGTGGCTTATGATAGTGGCGCCACCTTTCCTAGGTTGCAAAGACAACAACATTCCTCTGAAGACACTTTTCAAAATGACAACCACATTCAACAAAATTGGACAATTTTCTCCCTGATTAGAAAAAATTTTAAAAGTCCAAGTGTCCATGTTCTGGTGGCGTAGTGCCTAAGGCATTTGACTGCTAACCAGAAGGCTGGTGGTTCAAAACCACCAGCCACTCCTCAGAAGGAAGGTTGGGCAATCTACTTCCGTAGTGATACCACCTCGGAAACCCAAGAAGGGGTCGCTATGAGTCAGGTCTGACTTGACGGTAAATAACAACAACAGTGTCCATGCTTTTGAGTTGTGGTATTGGTAAAGAATACTGTAAGTACCAAGGACTGTCAGAAGAACTAACAAATATGTCTTGGAAGAAGTACAGTCAGAAAGCTCCTTGGCAGCTAGAATGTCCAGACTTCATCTCACCTACTTTGGCCATGTTGTCATTCCCTGGAGAAGGACATCATGCTTGGTAAAACGAAGGGTCAGTGAAAAGGGGGAGGACCTTCCACAAGATGGATCAGCACAGTGGCTACAAGAATGGGTTCAGGTATAGCAGGGATTGTGAGGCTGGCGCAGAACCAGGCAGTGTTTTGTTCTGTTGTGTATAGGGTTGGTATGAGTCAGAGATGACTCGACAGCACCTAACAACAACAGTGTCCAGTGCTTAAACAGTTAAGCACTCAACTACTAGCCAAAAGTTTGCTATTTCAAATGCACCCAGAGGTGCCTTGGAAGAAAGTCCTAGCAATCTTCTTCCAAAAGGTCCTTGAAAACCCTGTGAAGCAGTTCTACTCTATACACATGGGGTCACTAAGAGTCAGAATTAAGTCGATGGTACCTAATGATAACACTGTTAAAATAGAAATTAGGTCTCATTAGAGATTCTTTCTGTGATCTCTGAAGGACCTATTGACATCAGTGTTGTTGTCAGGTGCCATTGAGTCAGCTCCAACTCATAGCGACCCTGTGTACAACAGAGCAAAACAATGCCTGGTCCTGTGCCAGCCTCCCATATTTGCTATACCTGAGCCCACTGTTGTAGCCACTGTGTCAATCCATCTTGTTGAGGTCCTTCCCTTTCTTTGCTGACTTTCCACTTTACCAAGCAGGATATCTTCCAGTGAATAGTCCCTTCTGACAACATGACCAAAGTAGATCAGACAAAGTCTGGCCATTCTCACTCCCAAGGAGCATTTTGGCTACTTTTCTTCCAGGAAAGATTTGTTCATTCTTCTGGCAGTCCATGGTACTTTCAATATTCTTCACTAACACCACAACTCAAAAGCATCAATTCTTCTTTTGTCTTCCTTGTTCATTGTCCAGCTCTGACATGCATATGAAGTGATTGAAAATACCATGGCTTGTGTCAGGTGCACCTTAATCTTCAAAGAGACATCTTTGCTCTACTGCACTTTAAAGAGGTTTTGTTTTGTTTTGTTTTGTTTTGAATCAGATTTGTCCAGTGCAATACATCATCTAATTTCTTGACTACTGCTTCCATTGGTGTTGATTGTAGAACCACACAATATGAAATCCTTGACAACTTCAATCTTTTGTCCATTTATCGTGATGTTGCTTATTGGTCCAGTTGTGAGAATTTTCTATTGACATCAACAGAAATATAAAAATTGAAAGCGTAACTTAGAACAGTGAAAATGACATTATAGGATGGAAATTAAAACATTTTATTCTCAGCACAGACTATGTAAAACATAGCTCAGACCTGGAGATTAGGGTTGATTGGCAGATTAATCCTGTAGTGTTGGCAAGCCCATTCCTTACTTGGATAACATGTCTTCAGTTAGCCAACTTGTAGTAAAGATCTGCATGTTCTAAATAGATATGCTAACATTTCTAACTTTTAAAGACATCAGCATATGCAATTTCCCATTCTAAATTTGATCTCTGAAAGGAAAATAAAAATGTATTTAGGTGACATGAATTCATGTGGTTTAAGTATGAAGCTCTTAAGCATGTATGACTAGAGAGAAAGCATAGAGCAGTAGAAATCAATCTGAGGTCTTTTTAATTATTCTACTTTCACCACTTTTATATGATGTAAATAGATTAAAGATTTAAATATAAACCTGTAAATATAAAATGAATATGCAAGGAAAGTAATAAATAACAGTGAACAAATATGTAGGAGAATATTGGGGTAGGAAAGATCTTCCTATGAAAAACCCTAAACCTTGAAGGTATAAAGAAGAACGTGAGTAGATATGACTACTTCACAAGTTGTAAATTTCTGTAAGACAAAATATACCATGAATTAAATTCAAAGACAAGTAAGAGACTTAGGGACAAATACAACACATGTAGTAAGAAGTAATATATATATATATAATATGTAGAAAGCTCTTTCAAATCTATAATAAAAAGAAAAATAACCCAATAATGATCAAAATAGATTAATAAACAATTTACACACATACACAAATACAATAAATACAAGTGGACACTAAATTCATGGAGAGAGACTTAATAGTAATCAGGGAAATGAAAATTCAAAATCTCTCCCAAAATCTATGTTTTGCACATCAGATATGCAAATATCAAAAATGTTTTTGCTGGTAAGGATATAGGACAATAGACCCTCCATATTTTGTTCATGGGGGCATAATTTACTATAGCTTTTTAGGACAGCAATGTTGCACAATCTAATACGTATACCTTTTGATATAGAATTCTCATTTGTAGAATGTTAATCCACAGAAATTCATGTGTGCTCAAAAATACATGAACAAAGATATTTATTACAGCATTTATTATATTCAGAATAAATAAGGACAATTGGAATGTCCACGAGTAGGAAATAGGTCAAATAATAATAAATATTAGTGCATATGTAACATGGCAGGA
>NW_006921748.1:4426627-4428767 GCF_000298275.1 Orycteropus afer afer
GTGACAAATATATGTGATATAATACCATTTATGAAAAAAATCCAAACTATAAATGGGAGTGGGAATGTACAAATATATGTATATATATATATATATATATATATATATATATATATATGTGTGTACATATATAAGTGCATAGACAATTGTCTAGGAGATACACAATAAGTTACAAAGTGTTACCTCAAACAGTGGGAAAAAGAATGGTGCAAGGAGGTAAAAGAGACATGAAATTTTGGCTCTACATGTTTCTATATTGCTTAAATTTTGTGCCACCAGCATAAACTAATCATAATTTAAATGAAAGGAGAGAGGGAGAGAAAGAAGAAAAAGGGGAAAAAGTAGGAAAGCAGACCCATAATTATGTCTAAGAGCTAAAAAAGCATCTAGTTGAACCCATGAATAAATAAAATAAAGATTTGGTTACGGAGAAAAGTGGACATGACTGAACCTTGACAGAAAATTGGGAACCTGACTCCACTACTTACGAGTTATATATAAACGTGGACAATTTATTTAATCTTCCCTAAACCTTAAATTTCCTGACTATGAAATGGGGATAATGCTTCATTTTTTAAGGTTGCTAAAAGGATAAATAAGATGAAAGATGTAAAGCCCCAAGCAATATGCCTAAACAGATTATGTTTTCAATGAAAAAGAAAATTCTCTTCACCTTTCTGCTTGAGAGAACAAAGAGAAGGACATTCAAGTGAACAGAAGGACAGAAGAGGCATTTCAGGTCACAAGGACAATGTAAAGATTGAGCTAAATAAAACTTGAGGCTCATTTTAAGGTGTAATCAGGGGGTGAGAAAGGGATACTTGAGCTGATCTTATGCAGATATATGCATGACATTATAATGCATTCTTTCTTCCTATGCATCTCAAAAGTATCCAATGACTTGTATTATGCAAGTTGTAACTGTTAGTGCTGCAAGGTGTTAAGTACCTAGCTTTCTCGATTAAGGAAAAAAAAAAAAAAAGTTTTACTTCCTTTTACATATAAATCAGTAGCAATGGTATTCCTTGGTTTATGACCACTAGCAATAATACAGTAAATTTCAAATCTAGGTATTCTGAAAGAGGCATAGTCCAAGGGGAGAGAGATGTACTTGAAAATCCATTAGAAACACACGTAGAATGTCCTTTGAAGGCTCAGATCCCCCCACCCCCTGTTCTATCCTGAGTGTAAGACCTTATTCCAAAAGGTTGAATAAAAAGAGAAGATAGTAAAATGATTAAAAAAAAAAAAATCAGATACAGCCTTGCCCCGATAGCCCACCCATCATACTTTCAAATAAGCTGATCACTTACGGTAGAGGTTATTTAGAACAAAGTGGAACTCCAGAGCCCATTTATTTGAATGTATTTCCATTTCAATCACCCTGCTTCAGAAGTTGCCTCTCCTTCCCATCACATAAGGTGAACCGATGTGATTTTAAGGACTTACTTCATAAACTCCTGCTCAGAAAGGACAGAGATGTCTGGATAGAGGATATATATATATATATATATATATATATATATATATTCCATTTGAAGATTCAGAAATTAGTTCATTTCTGAACTTATCCTTGTGAGAACATCATATTAGATTCCTTTCAATATCCTTAGTCACAGATTCTTAGGTGAGGTCATTTTCCTCCATTCTGCATAGATTAAAAACAAGCTGTCTATTCAAGTGAGGAAGCAGAGATCAGGAAGACTTTTTGAAATTTTTAATTTAATTTGTCATAATCATTGATATACAAAGGCATCTCTCTATACCAGTGGAACATCAGTTGAAATTCCTTTTCTAGAAATTGGGAAAGGATGAATCTGACGAAGTTCAACCACAGTTTCTTGCACAATAGGTACTCTTATGACAAACAGTATTTTATTTCAAGTGATTAACCAATGTGAGGACTGGAGTCTGCATTGACACTAAATATGGATAGACATATAGCATATTGTGTGTGGTTTAACTAGTCATTTATTACTTTAATGTATAGTAACAACAATAGCAACATTGGAAATCAAGATATAAGTAAAAAAATTATTTATCATGAATTTTCACATATTCTGGGCTTCCAAGGCAATAAATCTTTAGAGAAGTAGATTGACCAGTCTTCCTTCTGCAGAGTGGCTGGTGGGTTTGAATC
>NW_006921748.1:4429187-4436080 GCF_000298275.1 Orycteropus afer afer
GCCTCGGAAACCCAAGGAGGGGTTGCTATGAGTTGAATCCAACTCCACAGCACATAACAATAACAACATCCGTATTCTATCAAAAGGATCATGTTGGGAAGTACTTGGAAGTAAGTCTGAAGAGTGGAGCAATTATAAGACAATAATTGCCTTTTCTTTCCTTTTGTTCACTTGAATGTTTGTTTTAAAATTACAGCATCTGTCATCTTAATTTATGCTGTAAAATGGCTATTCAATGGGGCTAAAATGAAGGACTAATGATAAGGTTGAAGCTCTTGAATGCAAGCCATGTGATTTCAGAAAATTCAGTAGTGACCTGGTACAACGTTGCCCTTTGAACTTGGTACTAATTTCATATGTCACACTCCATGTGCTGGACACTCAGAAATATCTAACCATAATGGAGTTGGAGATAATCCATTCAGACTTCTATTCAGAAGAACTGAGGAAACAAAGACAATTCTGGGGAAATAAAACTGAATAATGCAGAACTTGGAGCAAGGAATTCAGGACAAGGGATGCCAGATGCAACTGAGGCAGACAAGAAAAATAACCTTATATAATGTTAATTTGAAGGGTAGGAAGGAGGCTTGTGCATTTCATTATGATAGCACCAATGTATCAGGAAAACTAAACTCAAGAAGGTGCTTAATCATTAATACTGTCATCTCTGACAGATTCAGGAGGACAAAGAGAGCCTGCAGACAAGAACCTGTCAATCCTGCCACAGAAAACTTCAGATAACCACACTAAGGATGGTGATGATTGTGCATGTGCATGTGTGTGTGCATTTGTGTGTGCGTGGGTGCATATGTGTGTGTGTATGTGTTTGCCTTGTGTATATTTGTTTCTCCTTTTGCTCCTTATCCTTTGTCTTTGAATATTCTTTCTTCTCACTCTCTAAAATAAATTGGCCATGCCAACTCCACTCCACTGCACTTTTTTCTCCCAGTGCCTTTTCCTCCCTTTCCCCAAAAGGTTTTAGCTATCTTCATGGTTTGCTTTCATGTGGGGCCACGTTATTGTCATCCGTTCCTGAACCACAGTTTCTTTCCAGCTACTGCTCTTCTGCCCCCACCCCCACCTTCATGTAATCTCAGAACACAATCTTCTAAACCAGTCGCATAGGTTGAGAGGTAGTCAGAGACCACCTGCTGACCCAGACACCCACAGCCAGGACAGGCGCCTAAGAAAAGGTCAGACTTTAATTGATCTCTTGTTGTCTCCTGCCATTTCTCCCCTCCTCTCCTGCAGAGCAACATGGCAGGTAGTTCACCAGACACACATAAGTCATTCACCTCCACAGACTAGCAATCGCTTTCTTAAATCAACAGACTTTTCTTCTTACTTTTTCACTTCTGCCAGTACACAGTCATTAGTGATTCAGCATTTACATTGGGAACATTTACATGGATACCCAAGCTAAGCTGTGGAGATGGGGTGGCAGTGTTACGAAAGAGACTGGGGGTAAATATTGAAAAACCACAAGTGACAACAGATTGATGCGGAAAATAGCTCTATGTCACCCAAGCTGGCGTCAGAACAATGAAATGAGATGGCAAGAAAGTAAGTCTATGCCATACTGCAAGATGAAAGTTCTTAACCAAGAACTTAGATTGTAGGATAGCTTCCATGGGGAAATAGCAAGAACTGCAAAGCAGGGTCACTGAGAACAAACTCAACAAAGTGTCTGAAATAAACTACAAGCAACATTCTCCATGGAGAGCCCAGTTTCGTCAGCACTTGGTAATGGCAGATTTCTCAGTTTAGATATCTGTCATTTGCAAACTTTGACCAGGGGAAATACTGCTATTCTTTGTGCTGTACATTTGATGAAGAATCTGTCAAATCTCTGAGAGGTAAAATATTGCCAGCTACCATCCTCCAAAAATGCATTTCTATGACAAAGTCTTAGTTCATCACAGAATCATAGAGCTGGGTCTCTCCATTTGAATTCATGGGCCATTTGACAATTAATTGTATCCTATCTTATACCATGCTTTCATGACATATATTTTACTGTTTTATTATTAGCTACATGTATGTCTTCCTTCCCAAGGTAGCTAGTAAGTTCCTTAAAGGACATATGACATCTTATTCCTCCAAATAGTTCACATAGGACCTTCCACATAATAAGCAATAATAAATGTGCCCCCAAATCACAATCATCAAATGCTATTATAATTTCAAATTAACGATCACCTACCATGTGTAAGACTATGCTAAGAAATTTATGTCATTATTTCATCTAATCCTTGAAACAACATAAGAGATACTGTCTCTATTTTATAGAAGGAGACTATACACCATTTAAGGAACTCTGGTGAAGCTGGAACCAAGGCATTTAGCTACTAATCCAAAGTTCAACAGTTTGAACCCACTGGCTGGTCCATGGCAGAAAGATGACACAGTCTACTTCTATAAAGATCTACAGCCTTGGAAACCCTGTGGGGCAGTTCTACTCTGTGATATGGAGACACTATGAGTCATGATCTACTCAATGGCAATGTTTCTGGATTTGGTATATACTCTTTGCTCTAGTTGGGAGCTCTGGTGGCAAAATGCCTAAGGCATTTGACTGCTAACCAGAGGCCAGCAGTTCAAACCCACCAGCCACTCCTCAGAAGAAAGATTGGGCAATCTACTTCCGTAGAGATACCACCTCGGAAACCCAAGGAGGGGTCTCTGTGAGGATAAACTCAATGGCAGTGAGTTTGTTTTTTGTTTACTTGCTCTAGTCACACAAATTTTTTTCTTTATCCCATCACACCCTTTCACATTTCTGCTGATGGGAGTACCTTTCACCTCTTCTTGGACCATCCTTGCTACTTTTCCCATCACACCATCACTATTAACCACTACTTTCCAGTGCATAATATGTGTGTGCCCAAGTCAGTGTATCTTACTCTGCCTGGTTTTAAATTATTGTATGTACAGCTATACACCTTTTGGCCTAGAAGTTACTTGTGCATGCAACTTTCCCTCATTTATCTTCATTCTCCTATACGACCTAGCAAAGATGATCTGTAAGTATTTGCTAAATCCCCTAAATTAATGAAATTATATTAAAAATAGCCATAGAAGGCAAATATCTTTGATTGTGAAAAACTACTCTTGAACTCAAAAGTTTCAAATGGTTTCCACCTTGTATCCGACATGGTT
Source organism: Orycteropus afer afer (assembly GCF_000298275.1). Taxonomy (NCBI): domain Eukaryota; kingdom Metazoa; phylum Chordata; class Mammalia; order Tubulidentata; family Orycteropodidae; genus Orycteropus; species Orycteropus afer. The sequence continues at coordinate 4,432,350 of NW_006921748.1, forward strand.
TTAAATGAATTCAATTTCTTTTTTTAAATCTTACTCTCCCACTCCTAATTACCTTATGCTCTTTACACTTTATTAAAAGGAAAGTGAAAGGAAATAACTTCTTCCTGTAGAGTTTTCCAGCCTTGCTTCTAATGCTACAGAAAGAATTAATAAACCAACATTATTTTGGGAACTGGGTTGATATAAATTGATGACTCTACTACCCAAACCAAGATGCAGGGATAGGATAAGACTTTGAGAACATAAATTTTTGTTAAAGAGAGAAGCAGCATTAATTCTATCACCACATATAACAAACCAAAAAAAGAAAATTGCATTTCCTTTGTGGGGGAGAATATATACAAGGGAAGAAAAAAAAATGCATTTGTTCTTTTAAGTTATTTCTAACAAAGTTGAAAAAATTATAATGTACATCTAAGAATGAAACTTTGACTAAAATAAGGGATATTGTTTTGAATTTATTCTCACTTCAAAATTGTTCTTTTCTAAACTACAGAGGGATAACATACTACATTCAGCACAGAGTCCAGGACAAAGAACTGGTAACTGCTAACATGGACAGATCACTTCTTCCTAGTCAGGTTCCGTGCTAAGCTCCTTAAGTGTCTTATATTTTATCCTTATAATAATCCTATGAGCTGTGAATTGAGTACTATTATTATCTCCATTTTCCAGATGAGGCTTAATAAGATTAGGCTGCCCAAGGCGACAAAACTAGTAAGCAGTGCAGTCAGGATTCAGACCCATGTAATCTGATTTCAAAGTCCTAACCACTTCCTCTTCCCAGTATGACTAGAGAATACAAAATCTGAGATTTAATCTCAACTGTATGTTTGATGTAGATTTTGAACGTTAGGTAAAATTTTGACAAAACTGGACTGAGGATAAGATTTTACAATTTGAGAGACCAACATAATCAAAGATGAGAAACCAAGAAAACAAGAGGAATCTCCAGAGTATGTAAGTATCTCAGTGAGGCAAGTACATAATATGTAGAGCATGGATCCACAAACTTCAACTCATGGGCCAAATCTGGTCCACAATCTGTTTTTGTACACCCATGATTTATGAATGAGTTTTAAATATTTTAATGTCTGAGAAAGAATATTCAATGGCATGTGAAGATTATAGGAAATTTCACTGTTCATTAGTAAACTGCTGTTGAAACATACTCATGCTCATTCATTTAATATGGTCTGTGGCTGCTTTCATACCATTGAGTAGTTGTAACATAGACCATGGGGTGAAAAAAAAAGCCTAAAATATTTACTATCTAACCATTTACAGAATAAGTTGACTAACTCCTGATGTAGAACATCAATAGGGTAAAAAGAGAAAGGTAAGTAAGGCCAGAAGTTCTTCAAGAGCAATCTTGATCTTTCTAATTTGGAAAGTGCTGGAGAATTCTGGAAGATTTTGAGTGGTAAAGCAAATAATATGGATATTAGAGTCTTAAGACTACAAAGAAAAGATATTTCCAAACACCTTCTGTCATGATCATGTATTATCTTAAGTTTACAGAGGAAAGTAAGGCAACAAGAAAACTGGCTCTGGGGAAATATAGACATTCTGGGTCCTAGAATGACCATACCTCAAGGAAAGCAGCTTATCTACAGTAAGATTCATTATGAATCCTCAAGGAAGTTTCCAGACATGTGTGCCGACAGCATTCATTTCCCCAAGACAAACTGCTTGGTTTGATTCATTAGTATGCAATATGCCTTTTTAGCTGTTGGTGAGATGGTTCTGACTCATAGAGACCCTCTGTACAACAGAACAGAACACTGCTCAGTCCTGGGTCATCATCACAATCATTGCTGGGTTTGAGCCTATTGTTATAGCCACTGAGTCAAATCATTTCTGTGAGGGTCTCCATCTTTTTCACTGACCTTCTGTTTTACCAAACATTAGGTCCTTCTCCAGGGAATAGTCCATCCTGAGAACATGACCAAAATACAAGAGATAAAATCTCACCAACTTCACTTCTAAGGAGCATTCTGGCTATACAGTGTCCAAGATAGATTTGTTTGTTTTTCTGGCAGTCCATAATATATTCAATATTCTCACCAACACTGTAACTCAAAGGCACCAATTCTTCTTCAGTCTTCCTTATTCATTTTCCAACTCTCAAATGCATATGAGGCAATTGAAAATATTATGGCTTGAGTGAGACACATCTTATTCCTCAAAGTGACATCTTTGCTTTTTAATACTTTGAAGAGGTCTTTTGCAGTAGATTTTCCCAATTCAATATTTGATTTCTTGACTGTTGCTTCCATGGGCTGTAAGTTTCTTGTACTGTGGTGGCTTGTATATTTCTGTGGCATAGTGCCTAAGGCATTTGACTGCTAACTAGAAGTCTGGTGGTTCAAACCCACGAGCCACTCCTCGGAAGGAAGATTGAGCAATCTACTTCCATAATGATACTGCCTCAGAAACCCAAGGAGGAGTCACTATGAGTTGAATCCACTCACCAGCAGTGAGTATGAAAGCCATGTCACTGGTATTCCAAATACTTGCAGGGTCATCCATGGTGGACAGCTTTCAGTAGAGCTTCCAAACTAAGACATACTAGAAAGAAGGACCTGAAGATCTACTGTCAAAATTTGGCCAGTGGAAACTTTATGAATAGCAGTGGAACGTTGTCTGATATAGTGCTGGAAAAATTAGCCACACATGTAAAAAAAACACTCAAAATATGATGGGCAAAGATGTACCTCCTCAAAGTAAAGTTGACCTTGATGTGATAGATTAAAATTTTGGGACCTTCATTAGCTGATGGGATAAACTCAAAATAGAAGAAATAGCTGTAAAATATCCATTAATAATCAGAACATGGAATGTACGAAGTATAAATTAAGGACAACTGGAAGTTGTCAAAATGAAATGGACCATTTAAAGATTAACATCCTAGGCATTGTTGCTGTTATTGTTTTCATTATGTGCTGTCAAATCAGACTTGACTCATAGCAACCCCTCCTTGGGTTTCTGAGGTAGTGTCACTATGGAAGTAGATTGCCAACCTTCCTTCTGAGGAGTGGCTGGTGAGTTTGAACCACCAGCCTTCTGGTTAGCAGTCAAATACTTTAGGCACTACTCTACCAGACCTTGATCCTAGGCATTAGTGAGTTGAAATGGACTAGTACTGGCTATTTTGAATTGGACTATCATATGGTTTACTATGCAGGTAAGATTGAAGAGGAAATGCATTACATTCATTGTCAAAAAAAAAAAAAAGAAAAACCAAGATATATTACTAAGTGAAATGCTGTCTATGATAGGATTATATCCAGGGCTTTACAAGGAAGACCAGTTAATACGACTATTATTCACATTTACACGTTAGCCACTAATGTCAAAAATGAAGAAATTTAAGACTTTTACCAGCTTCTACAGTCTGATACCAGTTAAATATGCAATCAAAATGCATTGAAAATTATTAGCACTAGTAATATGAAAGTTGAAAAAGAAGAAGAAGGATCAGTAGTTGGAAAATATGGCCTTGATAATAGAAACAACTCCAGAGATTGCATGATAGAATTTTGCAAGACTAAGGACTTATTCGTTACAAATACCTTTTTCACCAACATATACAGGTGGACCTCACTGGATTCTAATCTGCATTCTAATGTTGTATTCTAAAAGCCTTACGTGTTGCTTTAACCACTACTTTTTCCTGCAGTGTTCTGTGCTTTTTATTGTAGGCTCTTTCTGTATTTCCCAAAGTGAAA
>NW_006921748.1:4436275-4465609 GCF_000298275.1 Orycteropus afer afer
GGGGAAAGGAGAGGGAGGGAGGGAAGGAGGGAGGGAGGGAGAAGGAAGTCAGTCATTAGCTCTCCTTTGAAGATCTTTATTGTGTCATATTTACTTTGAATAAATCAGCAAAAGATAATTTTTTTTTTAACTAGTTCAAAGTGGTGTTGTTGTTATGTGCCTTCGAGTCACACCGACTCATAACGACCCCTCCTTGGGATTCCGAGGTGGTATCACTATGGAAGTAGATTGCCCAACTTCCTTCCGAGGAGTGGCTGGTGGGTTTGAACAGCCAGCCCTCTGGTTAGCAGTCAAGTGCCTTAGGCATTACGCTACCAATTCTTAGAAGGGCTTTGTTCTTTTTCTCTCTGAAGCATTTAAACCATTTGAAAAGACCAGCCAAAAAACAGTTTTGCAGGCAACCTCACAGATGTAGAGAAAGATGATGTGGACCTGCAGAAATCACCAGGAAGAAAACATAGCTTCTAATCCTCACTTGATAGTCACTAGCTATGAGTTTTCAAGCAAGTCAAAAGCCTTTGTTTGGAGCCTCTTATTGGTCAGCTTAGAAATGTGAATAATAACACTTCTGTGACATATATCTCAGTCTTCTGTGGAGAACTAGTTGAAAGATATGTATTTCTGAATTTGGCAAAGTGTCAAATATTACATAAATGTAAATAAAGGATATAAGTGAGAGTACACAGAATAAACATGACAGGGCTGCAGGAGAATGAGCCATCATCAAGGCCAGATTGATAAGGAGTTGCTTTGTGAAGGATCTGGAATTGCATCAGGGCTTTGAAGGAAAGGAAAACAGAACATAATGTAGGGCTGGAAGAATGGCGTGGAAAAAATGAATGAAAGCAAAAAAATCTTGAGGCATGTTCAAGAGGCAGTAAGTAAACTAGCATGGCTAGAGCAGACTAAAGGTTGTTACTGAAGTCATAGGTGATGAAAGTGGAAGAGAAGTTGAAGCTACACTCTTAGGCCCTTGAATGTCAGGGTTAGAAGTTTGGGTTTAATTCAGGGGGCCACATGCAGTATTTTTAGACTAGTGACTTAACAATGATATATGGCTAGATCAGAGAGAAGACGGAAGTAGACGGAACCCATTAGAGGGTGTTGCTTTCATCCACCTAGGAATGAGATGAAGACCTAAAATGAAGCTTTGGCCATACTGGTTACTCTGAAGGAAGGAGCTTATGACTTCTAACTGATAAGGATGTAAAGGGAGGATGAAGCACCTCTGTTTGGAGGCTCAGTGACTTAAAGAAATGAGATGTCATCATTGGATCAGTGACGTAAAAAAGTGAGCTATACTGGGACATGAAATTAATGTACTTCTCAACATCAGTTTTTGATGTGACAGACATGTGGAACTTAAAAAGATTCTGTCATATCCCATGAAAAAGTTCTGAGGTAGGAATGAGCCTGAAGAGGCTTTGAGCTACATACAAAGACAGGAGGCAACCATTTCCAAAGATTGATCTATTGAGCTGGTTTTCTATAAAAGGCATGAAGGATACTTGGAGTAATCCAGCAAGAAGAGATACAGTTCTCCAAGAAGCCTGAATAATAGAGAGAAAAAAAAAAGCAGAACTCTCACAGGAAGGCCACTGATGGTCTAAACATGACCTTGTGCATAGGTCTCCCACACAAAGGAAAACAGCAATTCAGGTCAAAGATTTCTGGTCCAGGCAACTGGAGTGCCTAAGCCAAAGAATACTGATTTATATTTAATGAAATATTTTTATTTTCAGCAATTTAGCACCAATGCCCATTTTAAACTAGACAAAGCTGCATAATTTTTTGTCTTTCAAAATGATTGACACTCAAAAGGTAATACCCTTTAAATTCCTCCAATTAAAGCAAATTTAATTTTAAGTTTAATTAAAGGAAACTTTAATTAGAAAGAAGATTAAATTTTAATTAAATTTCTCTAAAATCTTCATACTGGCCTTTACAGCTAATATTTCTGTCAGAACCAAATCCCTTCTTAATATTCTTAAATTCTATTCTAGCATTTTTCCTTCGTATTAAAACCACATCTCACCAGCTGTACCTGCCACTGTGAAAATTATTCCCATCTTAAAATATTGGAAATGCAACTGAGGAGCCAAAGTCTCCCAAGGCAGAGAAGGAAAAACAACAGATTCCATTATTGATGAGATTTTTATTTTCAATCTCTTCCTGGTTCTTTCTGAGATGATTAGGTATGGTGGGCGTGCTGTGAGCCAGTTGTACTTCATCCACAGCGTCAACAAATATTTATGGAACACCTACTGTGTGCGTGTCCCTGTACTAAGTTCCCTGTCTATCAGGCAAACATGGTTAAAATGTTAGCTCTGTCAGAGATCCCAGACATCAGAGCCTGCACTGACTCTGCCTTGTAGATTCTTTGCTAAGGCTTCATTCTCACAGTCAGAAATGAAACCCCATCTCATGACTTTGCACCACCCCACCCTGTCTTATGCTACCACAACAGGAAGGACCACTATCCACCTGCCACTAGCAGGAAGGACCATGGGTTAAGAAACATAAATCCTGGATGCCAGACTTAAATCACTGCCAGGTGATTTGGGGAAACCCTAACCTCTCCATTTCTCAAATTCTTCATCTGTAAAATGGGGCAATAAAACCTATCATGCCGTCATCCTAGAGATGTCATAAGAGTTAAATGAAATAAAGTTGATTTAAAAAAAAAGTTTCTGGAAACTGGCACATTTTATATAGGTTATATTATATATATAAGTGTGAACTATTGTTGCTATTGCTAACTAATCTCCCTTTCTACAGCCCGCTCTACCTACTTTAAATGCTCTGTCATGGCCTCCAACCTCTCTCCACATGCACCTATGCTACAAAGGTTATTTTGGTTTAACCAACCCAAATGTTAGCTCCTGTGCACTACATTGCATATTCTCTTTCCATTCCCTGCTCTCTATCAATTCGTAACCATACTCAGCTCATAATTCAATTCCCAGGTTCAAACCCACCAGCCACTCCTTGGAAGGAAGGTTGGGCAATCTACTTCTGTAGTGATTCAGCCTGGGAAAGAGGAGTCGCTATGAGTCGGGTCCAACTGGATGGCACATAACAACAGCAGTCAACAAAGCCCCATCAGGAAACATTGTGTTCTTCCAGATACTCATTTACAGATGAACCACTTTACACTTTACACCAGGATACTGGTCTATGATCTATTGCTGAGCCCAGACTGTGCCTGCAATTAAGTCAATTACAAAAAGACAAATATTGCGTGGTCCCACTGATATGAAATATCTAGAATAGACAAATGTATAGAGACTAAAGTTTATTGTGGTTACCTGGAGTGGGCCAGAGGGAGGGGGTGAGAGGGATTCATTGCTTAGGGAATCCTGAGCTTCTATGGAGGATAAAGGAAAATTTTGGAAACACATAACGATGATGGTTGAGCAATACGGTGAATACAATTATTGTCACTGAATTGTACATGTGAAGAATATTGAAAGGGCAAATGTTTTGTTTTGTTTTTTTTACATACATAGTTATCTCAATAAAAAATAAATAAACAAAATAAAGAGAAAATTACCCTTAGTTTGCTTGGTGGAAGGAAATCTATTCTCATGCATATTACTAGATTGAGGGCCCAACTCCAGTGAAAGGGGCTATCCTGAGCTTTGTCATCACTTACTCCATGTATCAGAAAACTGAAGGCTCCATTTCCTTGCTAACTTTAGATGTGCAGGGGCCCATGCTGTATGCTGTGAAGGATGCTTTTTAACTGTATTGACTTGTCAATTATTCCTTAATACTCCAGACTCCTCCCCACGCCAGTTATTCCATACACGTTTTCATCCTTGACCTGGAATACCTTTCCTGACTCCTCCACTCAAACAGCTTTCAAAATTTCCACCAAAACCAACCTTCTCCAAGAAGCCTGTCTGGCTCACCAGCTCTTTCTTCTGAATTTCTGTAGCTTCAGGCACTAACAGTAAGTCGTTTGATGCAGGGCTTCGTGTAGTTCTTTGCTATTCCCTGGATGTCAGTCCTGCCTCCTCGCTTCTCTACGACTTCCCCTGGGAGGTATTTGTGCTTCACGGTTCTTCTGTAGCCCTAGTAGTGCCCAGCCCAGTGCTGCAGACAGAGAGTAACCAAGTTAACCAAGAAAGTTTAATTATTTACTGTCACTTATTCATGAACTCTTTTTAAAAAGAAAATTGAAGTCCAATTCTAATTTGTCTGATGCAGGGTATACTGGAGATATAATATTTCTTACAGAGCAGTACAAACACTGATTATATGAGCCTAGAAGCAAGCAGAAGAAATAGGAAAGAGAAAATCCAGGAAAAAAAAAAGGCTTAAATCAGTGGGTTTGGCATTGACGAAAATGCAGAAGATGGCTTATCTTTCTGGGGAGGCTGAGTGGTCCTTATAGTAGGAGGAATAAGCCAAGGGCAGAGGACAAAGATAAGATTATTTCCATGGTAGGCTCTGGGCCTGTGGTTATCCATTATTCAACTGTAAAATGGGTACAGTGTAATACTCATATTCTTATATTAAGGACTTTTGTGAGACCTAATTACTTATTGTTTGTAAAGGGCTTTGACCTCTCTAGATGAAAAGCACTAGGAGCAGTTCAAAGGATGACACAATACCATTATTAACTGCAGTTAGACTCAAAGTGAGAGGTAAGATATGACCATTTTCAGCACAACTGTCAGTTTGGTCTTTTATTATTATTATTATCATTTGTAGGATTTTGTCGCTAAATTAGATTGCTCTGCATTACTTTTTCACTGGTAATTAAAAAACGATCAAAATGGGACTTGTAACATGGAGGCTGAATGCTAATTTCTGCTCTTAATAGAATGAAAAAACATACATCTCAGAAATCCTTTCCTCTTTAAATTTACTCTCTGAAAGAATTTTGGGAAATATGGGACTTTCCTCTCCTCCTGCCTCGAAAAATTGGAGCTGAAAAATTGAAGTAAGAAGGTAAAATTCAACTTTCTTAAATGTTGATTTTCCTTCTTCATAATAGTTGCCAAACCTCCAATGTGATGACATGATTGAACATAGTCCTTTTGAAGCTCAGGCTTGAAATAGAATCATCACTCTCATTATCATTATCAAAATGCTTCCAACAATTAATTCTCTCTCTCTCCCTCCCTCTCTCTCTTTTTCTCTCTCTCTCTCTCTCATGCTTTGGGAGTTGAGATTCTTAAGGTTCCAATGAAACTGAAGTTTAACTTTTGTTTTCCTTTTCTGACTGAAGATTTCTTTGGGGTCCATTTTCCTTCATGGGCTGTTGTCTATAGGTCATATCTGCCTCTAACTGAGGTCCCCATTTACCTTCTGATGGTCTTTCTTTCTTGCCTCTTTCTTGACCATTTTGTGTCAAGGAATATCTTCACTGGGAATGTGTTTACTCCCATTTTTTACGACAGTGAGAGTTAGAGCTAACTATGCTTACTGTTCTCACCTCTTTCTAGTCCTTCTCCTATCTCTCGTTCACAAAGAAGTTAATTAACCAACATAAGCACACGTTGGTTGTCCACTACAGATGGACATTTGACTACAAGTGGGTCACTTGCTCAGCCAGCCTATTTCCTTATTCATCTCAAATTAATGCTCAGAGGTCATGTGAAAAATAAAGTAAATTTTTAAATGGCAGATCTAATCCAGGATGGAGAATTGAGAATGAACTGACATAAATATAAACTTCTGAACTAGATTGCTTTCTTTATTGCCTGCCAAAGCTTGGCATTGAGAAGGTTCTACATACAAACCCTCCACAACAGCAGCTACTGTGTAAAAAGCAAAAGGAAGTGAGAAAACCCATCTACATAGCATACCAGGGCAGTGACCTATATTGTCATTGATCGAGGAAAGTCATAGCATACAATACGGTTCTGTGGGCATATTAAAAACTCTCCAGGTCTGTTTCCATATTCAGGGTATTCACAAGTATCTACAAAGGATTTTCATCCCATAGCAGTAATAGTTTAACACACAAATACACAATCTGAAATATCTTATACATGTTTAATGAGTTTTCCTTTTTCATCAGCTATTTGCCCAGGAACCAATGCCTCTAATTTTGGTGTTTGCTGGATTTTGTTTTTTGAAGGGAGGAAGTGTGGTGTGGTACATTTTATAACATAAACAGCAAAACCATACATTGCAATAAGTCCTTGTAAAATAATAATGTAGAGAGAAAAAAAAATAAAAAACACCTTAATGCTTAGAGTGATACCAGGGATAGAACAAAATGAGAAATTGACCTTTTTAGAAGACTGTGTGACATTCTTCCTCCTTTGTTCCCTGACTCAGAGTCCAATTTTCAAGAAAATCTCCATCTAAATATTCCTAAGAAAACAAATACAAAATACCCCCTACACCCTCACACCCTACACACACATAAACATGATGTTTCTCATTAACTTCATTTCCAGTGCTGCTCATTATTTTCAAATGTCCTCAGGCTTCTTTTGCTCCCTTGAAAATTCCCAAACTCATGTCTGACTTATCATCCATCATCAAACATTTGGATTTTTAAAAATGAAAAAAAAAAAAAAATTATTCAACCATTATATTGAGTATTGGAGTAGAAGATAGGTGACCTATATTCTGATCCTAGCTTTGCTAATAATTAGTTTTGTGACCCAGAATAAATCATTTAATCTTACTGTCTAATTTCTTCATCAGTAACATGAGGAATGCAACTTCTCTATTAATTTTATGATGTTGTTGTGAGAAATACTAGAAAACTGAATATAAATGTGAAGTATAATGCTTATTATTATTCATCTCTACCTTATGACATCTTTGTCTTTGCTATCCTTTCTGATAGCAGCCTCTGATGATCACCTTCCATTTGTCATTCCTTTATTGATTGATTGATTCATTCATGCAACATACATTTATCATATGCCAACTATATACCAAGTCTCTGCTGTTCACAGATCCATGAGAAAGGCAGATAACAGAATTGTACCACTATGTGGGAGATGCCCAAGGTGTTGGAGAAAATCTACCAAAGGCTCTGAAAACAAGGAAAACATCAAAACAGTCATAGGTGCATATATGGAATAGAAAAATAGGTGTCTTATTTTGTTTTGTTATCTCAACCACTCATCATTCATTTCCTTTCCTTTTGAAGAAGTTACTCTTCCCCCATTGGGCCAACCTGCACATACATGAGTCAAACTAGGCTAATTCAGTGCTCTCTCTCTGATACATGAAAACTTCTTCAAAGTGATAGATTTTAAATAGTAGGAATTCACAGGTTATAGATATAGCCACTGACTTGGCTCTCCCAACTTTGAGACGATTCCAGTCATTACTATTTCTGTTGCTCCAGAGATGTCTTAGCTCTACCTTCTTCTAAGCCTGGTTCTCATCCTTATCTAGGATTACCATTGGCATTCCATTAAATGTATTAACCAGGGAATGCCTGGGTGATACAGACAGTCAACACACTGGACTGCTAACCAAAAGGTTGGCAGTTCAGATCTACCCAGAGACATCTCAAAAGAAAGGTCTGGAGATCTCCTTCTGAAAAGTCATCAGAATTCTATGAATCACGTTCTACTTTGACACACATGGGTTGCCAGGAGTTGGAATTTGTCTGTTTGTTTCCAGTTAACCAGAATTGCATGTAGCAACAAGCCCCTTTAAAAAAGAAAAGAAACCCTAAATAACAATATGCCTAGATGCACTAAGTTTCTGTGAATGTGTTTGAAACATACAGACCTAAAGGAATCATTCAAATTCATTCATTCAATCAACACATATTCCCTGACTATGAACTATGTCCAGTGCATGCAACTCATAGTCAAGACCAACAGTGAAAAGGTAATTAAAATTGTAGTATGTGGTAAAGAAAGGGCCCTAATGTAAAGAATGGCAGGCAGCCTGGAGCTAAGAAAAGACTTTCCATGAAAAAGTCATATTTTATCTTAAGCAGAGAGGATGAGGAAGAGTTTGTTAGGTTGAAGGTGAGGGGATGGACGTTCAGAAGAAGGTAACAATATGTTGCTCAAGTAGAAAGCCATCCCACATCCCCCTGCCTCTTCATTTCACGGGTCAACAAAGTGTAGGTAAAAGTTACAGAGAGGGAGACAGCCAGCTGAGTGCTAGCCTTGGCACAAGTGAACATGAAATGGCACTTGCTTTTCTGTGCTTATTCCTGTATCTGTTAAAATAGGTAGGAGGAAAGTATGATATCAAAGATCTAATATTTTATGTTTATGTATATTCCATATTGATTAACATGACCACTCCATCCCATCTTCTCACAGTCTTCTCTCTGCAGCCCCCACATGATGGGGCGATATGGCTGTCTACAGAATTTCAAGAAGTAAGCAAAGGGTGTCAAAACTCAGCTCAGTTGAGTGTGGAAGGGACAAAAGCAAGAGGCTGCCAAAGAAGATGCCTTTGCTAGTTTTTATTCTATAAATAACTAATGCCACAGAATATCCATTTCCCTCCTTCTTCCTGTTTGGTTAAAAACAACATTCCTTTCATATTGTTTACCACAATGTATTGTGTGTGTGTGTGTGTGTGTATCTGTGTATACTCTTGTAGTTTCCTTACCACTAGTTTTAATACTGGAAAAACTATAAATATTCACATGCCTCAAGTCCCACCCCAAAATGAGCAGAGACAGTGATGCAGCATAAATGATGGGAATCTCATCAAATGAATTACTTACCAAAACCTCTTCCTTTCTGCTTGAAGAGGAATTCTCAGGGAATGAGGGCCTCAGCTAGTGCCTAAGGCACCTGACTGGTAACCGAAAGGTTGGCTGTTCAAATCTACCAGGCACTCTTCAGAAGGAAAGTTGGGCAATCTACTTCCGTAGCGTGATACCGCCTTGGAAACCCAAGGAGGGGTCACTATGAGTCGAGTCCAACTAGACAGAACATAACAACAGCCAAGAATGCTACCTGTGGAATCACCAGTGGAATATGTCTTTTCTCAGTCCATGGCCCTCTACCTAACATCACCCTTTTCTGAACAACTGAAGAAGTGTGAGCAAGGGACAGCCCAGAGCACAGAAATAAACACACCTCTGGGAGCATAGCTCTGAGACCAGAGAACAAAGACAGTGGACTGAGAGAAACTACTCTAGGAATATTCAAACTTTATCAGTTCCAACACATCAGAAATCCTGGCAAACAATTTCCCCTATGAAAAAAAAATTAACAGCAAAGCTGTAGAGAGTGTTTTCTCATTAAGATTTCCTTTAAAAAAAATAAGTAAAATAAAAGGCTTTGTTGATAATGATGTACTTTTCTTGGGTGTAAGAAGAAACATGGAACACAAATACAAGGTGAATTCAGGCTCTAAAAGAACAAATGTAACCTCATATTGCTAAGGAAACTTAACTGCAAGCGCTGTGCAGGGTGCTTCTTTCTCCAGGAGTCTGAGAACCTAAGCACCTCTGGCATCACCCAGTGTGTGTTCAGGGCGATGGAGCAGAACTAACGGTGTAGTGTACTGCTTTATTTCTGCCGCTTTATTCTGGTTGTTGCTCCTCTGATACACAATGTACATCATCTTCCACAATCTTTGCCCATCTCAGTCCTGCTTCTTGGAACTCTTTTTCTTTTACTCTCACATTTCTAAATCCTACCAATCCTAAGAGGCATTGGTGGTTCAGTGGTAGAAATCTCGCTTCCATGCAAGAGACTAGAATTTGATTCACGGCCAATACACTTCATGCACCACCACCACCACCCGTCTGTCAGTGAAGACCTGCATGCTGCTCTCTTGCTGAATAGGTTTTGGTGGAGCTTCCAGACCAAGACAGATGAAGAAGAAAGGCCTAGTGATCTACTTCCCTAAATCAACCAATAAAAACTCAATGGTCCTATCTGCAACCCATCATGGGTATGGCACAGGACCAGACAGTGTTTCCTTATGCATGGGATTGTCATGAGTCAGGGGCCAATTTGATGGCAGCTAACCCAACATCCATACTAAAGGTCAAGGTGAAGTTTGGTTAACAATGACTAGGATGCCTTCTCAAGTCGAACCAATGCTAATCGTCATGTTTTCATCTAAACTTTTATGAAAACCACTATAGCAATTACTCACTTGTCACTTAAAATATCCTTATTTCTATTTTGAATTAAATCAGATGATGGATATGAAAATCATAGAACTATGAAGTGATAACCTACCATTTTTCAAACCATATTCCACAACATAATAAATATGTGGAAGATTAATGAATATTACTTTTAAAAAGAATTTTTGAGTAAGTGAAAAACAGGCAGACTGAATTTCAGAAGATTGAAATCAGAACAGTGACTGTCGGGTGGGGGTACAAAAATGGGGGAGATGATTGGCTGGAAAGATCATGAGAAGACTTTCTAGGGTGATAAAAATTTTTCTGTATCTTGTTTGGGGTGTTGGTTAAAAGAGTGTATTCATTGGTCAAAAATCTCTGCAGTTTGCTGTATATAATTAACTACTAATCAAAAGTTAAACAGGTATTTTGTTATAAAACTTCAAGCTTCTATCATGTTAATGTGCTTCATTAGTCTCCAAAATGTGGATATAGTGTCTTATTTGTCCAAAGTACTCTTTTTTTCCTGGAGTATTTTGAGATACAACTATTCTGAGATACTAGTATTCCATGGAATACTATATAGTATATGCTATACTATGTATACCAGGAGCTCTGGTAGCATAGTGCCTAAGGCACTTGACTGCTAACCAGAAAGCTGGCAGTTCAAACCCACCAGCCACTCCTCACAAGGAAGATGGGGCAAACTATTTCCGTAGTGATACTGCCTCGGTAACCGAAAGAGGGGTCGCTATGAGTTGGGTCCGACTTGACGGCACACAACAACAACATACTATGTATAAATGTATAACATTTTTTCCATGGTAGAGATTGTCTGTACCCACAATGCTTGGCACAGGGCCCCACAGACACTCAGTAAATAAGCTTTGTCACCGCTGTTGTTGAAGATGATGCAGATAATGATGATGCAAAGTACCATGAAAAAAGTAAGGAATCTTCCCTCAGTCACAGCATCAGGACCACAACAACTTTAGCCCAAAGTGTAGGAGCAGACTCTCTTGACAGTCAGAATGGCAAGAGGGGTATTTTCCTTGTGGGTAGGGTGGAGGGGAAGGGAGTATCTACTTAGTTTCCCTCACATTCCTGATGTGGCTGCACTCTCTACTGATTCGTGAGATTGCACTGCCACCTTCTGAGAATCTATTCACCCATAAAACATTCTGGTATCATGCTAGGCAATGGGGATCCCACTGGGAATAAAACACATCATTTGTCCTCAAAAAGCTCATGGTCTAGTGGGGGAGTGAGATTAAAGGTATGACTTAAAATGCAGTGGAGTAGGAGCAAGTGCTATGTGAGCACGGGTGAGGGAACAACTCACTCAGCTCTGTGGGGATTTGAGTCCCTGATAACTGCCAGTTGGAGAAGTGGTGGAAGGCATTCCAAGCTAAGAGAAGATACAGTTAGTAAGGATTGAAAGGGAAGGCTCTTACATACCAAATGACTGTAATTAGCATGCCTATGATCTTATGCAAGTTATTCATCTTAACTTCCTAATCCCAAAATAAATATAATAGTGGTTTATATGTGTCCAGGAAGCTCTGGTGGCACACTGGTTAAAGCAACCACTAACCAAAAGGTGGGTGGTTTGAATCCACCAGCTGCTCTACCAGAGAATAATGAGGTAATCTGTTTCTATAAAGATTTACAACCTTGGAAATCCTACGGAGCAGTTCTACTCTATTGTATAGGGTCAATATGAATCAAAATGGACTGGTTGGCAGAGGGTTTTCATTTGTTTGTTTGCTGTATGTGTTCAGTGAAGCTAGGACATAGAGCATCTGGGAGATACATCTGGATGAGCTGGAGCCAGGTAGGGAGGCTCTTGTGGCTCTTACAGATGAATCTAGGTGTTCCCCTCTTCAGTAGGATGGTTTTATGGGAGTGGCATCTCTGCACACTTATATTTAGAATTCCACCTAAGTTCATATCTCCTTGTACAATTTCTCTTAGAAAGATCAGCACAAGGCTGGTCCACATGAGGTGACTGTTAAAGATGTCGCAAATGTCCGGATGACCGTGCCACTCCATCATTTCAGGCATTAACTCCTCCTTCTCCTCTCACTAATCTCACCTGTCTAGTTGTGGTTGTTAGGTGGCATTGATCCATTTCTGACTCATAGCAACCCCATGTACAGCAGAACGAAACACCACCTGATTCCAAACCAGCTCCATGATCCCTGCTATACTTGAGCCCATTGTTGCAGCCACCCATGTCAATCCATGTTTTTGAAGGCCTTCCTCTCTTTTGTTGACCTTCCACCTTACCAAGCATGAAGTCCTTCTCCAGGGAGCAATCCCTTCTGACAACATGACTAAAGTAGGTGAGATGAAGTCTGGGCATTCTCCCTTCCAAGGAGCATTTCAGCTGCATTTCTTCCAGCACAGATTTGTTAGTTCTTCTGGCAGTCCATGGTACCTTCAGCATTCTTCACCAGCACCACAACTCAAAAGCATCAACTCTTCTTCGGTCTTCCTTATTCGTTGTCCAGCTCTCACATGTATATGAGGCGACTGAAAATACCATGGCTTGTGTCAGGCGCACCTCAGTCCTCAAGGAGATGACTTTGCTCCTCAGCACTTGAAAGAGTTCCTTTGCAGCCAACTTGACCTGTGCTGTACTTCGTCTAATGTCCTGACTGCTGTTTCCTTTGGCATCAATTATAGAATCAAGCAGTGTGCATTCTCTGACAACCTCAATCTTTTCTCCATTTATTGTGATGCTGCTCATTGGTTCAGCAGTGAGGATTTTTGTTTTCTTTATATTGAGATGTAATCCATACTGCAAACTTTTTTCTTCAATCTTCATCAGTAAGTGCCTCAAGTCATCCTCACTTTCAGCAAGCAAAGTTGTGTCATCAGCGTGTCACAGGTTGTTAATGATTATTCCTCCAATCCTGATGCCATGTTTTTCTTCATACAGTCCAGCTTCTTGGACTATTTGCTCACCATATAGATTGAATAAGTATGGTGAAAGGATACAACCCTGATACACTCCCTTCTTGATTTTAAGCCATGCAGTGCCCCCTTGTTCTGTTTGAATGACAGCCTCCTGGTCAATGTAGAGATTCCTCATGAGTACAATCAAGTGTTTTAGAATTCCCATTCTTCTCAATGTTATCCAAAACTTGTCGTGATCCACACAATCAAATGCTTTTGCATGGTCAATAAAACACAAGTAAACATCTTTCTGGTATTCTTTGCCTTGAGCCAAGATCCATCTGACAGTAGCTATGATATCCCTTGTTCCACGTTCACTGCTGAATCCAGCTTGCATTTCTGGAAGCTTTCTATCAATATACGGCTGCAACCGTTTTTGAATTATCTTCAGTAAGATCTTACTTTCATGCAATATTTATGATATTGTTTGACAATTTCCACAATCTGTGGGATCACCTTTCTTTGGAATGGGTACAAATGTGGATCTCTTCCAGTCAGTTGGCCAAGTAGCTGTCTTCCAAATATCTTGGCATAATCAAGTGAGTGCCTCCAATGGGGCATCCATTTGTTGAAATATCTCAATGGGTATTCCCTCAATTCCTGGAGCCTTGTTCTTCTTCAGTTCCTTCATTGCAGCTTTAATTTCCTCTTTCAATACCCTTGGTTCTAGATCATATGCCACCTTCTGAAATGGATGAAGATTGACTAGTTCTTTCTGGTGCAGTGACTCTGTGTATTCTTTCCATCTTCCTTTGATGTTTCATGCATCATTCAATATTTTGCCCATAGAATTTTTCAATATTGCAGCTGGAGGCTTAAATTTTTTCCTCAGTTTTTTCAGCTTGAGAAATGCAGAGCGTGTTCTTGCCTTTGGTTTTCTAACTCTAAGTCTTTGCAAATTTCATTATAGTAATTGGCTTTGTCTTCTCGAACTGCTCTTTGAAACCTCCAGTTCAGCTCTTTTATCTTGTCATTTTTTCCATTTGCTTTATTATTTTTTTTTAATTTTTATTTTAAGAGATTGTTTTACATTCAATGTCATGTGTACATTTAGTTTCACTCCCTATTCACCATGTCCAACCCTAACCCAGTCTCCTTCCCTTCCTACCCTGCAACCCTCCTCCTGTGCCCCTCATAATTATGTACTCCTGTTTGTCCTGGATTTCCTCAGTTTGAATGTTGGTGTCCCATGATCTCTTGCTCTAAGGGATGTATTACCATTGAGTGTGTGGGTACAGCATCCTGGTGGTCTGCGTGTACATCCTGTTAACTATTGGGGCGAGAGCCCGCCCCTGGGGTTGAGTTTTATTCCAGGCGGCAAATGTATTTCAGGGCCATAGTACTGAGAGTCTCACCAGATTTCATCTGGCCAGTAATTCTGGTCATTAGTGAGTTTTTGGATTTTATTCCACGTTTTCACTCCCACTCTATCCAGAATCTCCAGATTTGATCCTTTCCTGAGCGGTTGGCATTGATAGCCAGGCACCATCCAGTTCTTCTGGTCTTGAGGACCATCATACCCTAGGGATGATTGCTTCTAAATGCCCTTGGTTTTTTTTGTGTGTATGTGTGTGTGTGTGTGTTCTTCACTTCCAATGCTAGGAGACCATCAGCTGCATCTTAGATGGCTACTAGAAAGCTTTTAAGACCACAGTTGTGACTCACCAATATAGGATACGGAGTAATGCTTTTGTGTATTTTGTTGTGCCAATTAAGTCTGGTGTACCCCAATACTATGGTCCTGAGGTAGTAGCTCTATTGGATCTCTCTCCCATAGTGTTGGGATGTCAGTGAGGGATTACTCTGTGTCTGTCTTCTATTGTTTCTGTAAGGACTGCAGGTATTTTGTATCACTGGTGTCTGTACAAGATTAGTCTCAGCTGAGTCTATCCTTGGTCTACAGTATATCTCTATTCACTGACCCCTGTCTGATCATCTCAGGTGTTTATGTGTTTATCTATATGGCCTAGTGTTTGGTGTTAATGGCAATGTGGTATTGTGGACACATTGGTTGGTTTTAGCATCTGTCATCTATCTTTTATGTGCACAATTCAGTGTCCTCTCATTTCCCAATGTTATCATGGTGGTCATATATCCTTCCCATATACCCCTCCCCTTACCCATGTCAGCATGTAAGTCCCAACTAGCCCCAAATTAATCCCTCCCATTCCCTCCCCATCCTGGCAACCTACTAGGTGCATTCCCTTTCCCAAGCAAACCCTTCTCTGTCTTTTTACAGTAATGGGCTCATACAGTACTTGTCCTTCTGTGACTGACTTATTTCACTCAGCATAATGTCCTCCAGGTTCATCCACATTGTGAGATGATTTGCATATCTTCATTGTTCTTTAATGTGGCATAGTATTTCATTGTGTGGATATACCATAATTTGGTTATCCACTCATTCGTTGATAAGCATTTAGGTTGTTTCTATCTCCTTGCTATGGTGAATTGTGCTGCAATGAACATAGGTGTCCATATGTCTGTTCATGCACTATCTCTCACCTCTTTAGGATATATTCCTAGTAATGGAATTGCTGGGTCAAATGGCACTTCTATTTTCAGTTTTTTAAGGAAACACCATACCATTTACCACAATGGTTTTATCATTTTACAATCCCACCAGCAGTGCACAAGAGTTCCAATCTCTTCACAACCCCGCCAACATTTGTTACTATCTGATCTGTTGAACTTTGATATTATTGCTGGGGTGAGATGGTATCTCATTGTTGTTTTGATTTGCATCTCTCTAATGATTAATGATCGTGAGCAATTTCTCATGTGTTTGTTGGCTGCTTGTATATCTTCTTTGGTGAAGCGTCTGTTCAAGTCTTTTGCCCATTTGTGAATTGGGTTATTTGTCTTTTTGATGTTGAGGTGCTGAAGTTTTCTATAGATTTTGGAGATAAGTCCTTTATCAGATATGTCATAGGCAAATATTTTCTCCCAATCTGTAGGTTCTGTTTTTACCCTTTTGACAAAATCTTTTGAAGTGCACAAGAATTTAATTTTTGAAAGGTCCCAGTCATCTAGCTTCTCTTCTATCTCCTGCACATTCTGAGTTATGCTTGACAGTCTATTTATGCCATAAATTAAAGCTCCTAGATTTGCCCCTATTTTATCTTTGATGAATTTTATAGTTTTGGGTTTCACATTTAAGTCTTTGATCCAGCTTGAGTTTGTTGTTGTATATGGGGTGAGGTATGGATCTTGTTTCATTTTTCTACAGATGGATATCCAGTTTTGCCAGTACCATTTGTTAAAGAGGTTATCCCTTCCCCATTTAATGGGCTTTGGGCCTTTGTCAAAGATCAGTTGTCCATAGATGGATGGGTCTATATCTAAACTTTTGATTCTGTTCCATTGGTCTAGCTGTCTATCATTGTACCAATACCATGCTGTTTTGAGTACTGTGGCTATATAGTAGTTCTTAAGATCTGGGAGTGTGAGACCTCCCATTTTGTTTTTCTTCTTGAGAAGTGCTCTGCTTATTTGAGGTCTCTTTCCTTTCCATATGAAATTAGTAATTAGTTTCTCCATGTCCTTAAAAAAATTTGTTGAAATCTGGATAGGGATTGCATTAAATGTATAGATTTCTTTAGGTAGTATTGACATTTTCACAATGTTTAGTCTACCTATCCATGAACAAGGCAGGTTCTTCCATTTATGCAGTACCCTTGTTACCCTTGTTGTCTCTTGTAGCAGTGTTTTATAGTTTTCTCTGTTTAGGTCTTTTGTGTCTGGTGAGGTTTATTCCCAGATATTTTATCTTCTTCATAGCTATAGTGAATGCTATGGTTTCCCTTATTTCTTTATCAGCGGAGTCTTTGCTTTTGTAAAAAAATCCAACTGATTTTTGTATGTTGATCTTGTATCCTGCCACTTTGCTCAACCTCTCTATTAGTTCTAGTAGTCTTTTTATTGAGTCCCTTGGGTTTTCTAGGTATAGGATCATATCATCTGCAAATAGAAATAGTTTTAATTCCTCTTTGCCAATATGTATGTCTTTTATTGCTCTTTCTTGCCTTATTGCTCTGGCCAGGACATCCAAAACAATGTTAAATAGAAGTGGTTATAGAGGGCATCCCTGTCTGTTTCCCGTTCGTAAGGGGAATGCCTTGAGTCTTTCTCCATTAATAATGATGTTGGCCATTGGCTTTGCATATAAACCCTTTATTATGTTGAGGAATTTCCCTTCTATCCCTATTTTGCTGAGAGTTTTAAACAGGAATGGATATTGGATTTTATCAAATGCCTTTTCTGCATCAATTGATATAATTATATGGTCCTTTTCCTTTGTTTTGTTTATGTGGTAGATTACATTGATTGATTTTCTGATGTTGAACCATCCTTGCAAACCTGACATGAATCCCACTTGGTCTGGGTATATTAATTTTTTGATATGTTGTTGGATTCTACTGGCCAGGATTTTGTTGAAGATTTTTGCATCTATGTTCATGAGTGATATTGGTCTGTATTTTTCCTTTCTAGTGTTGTCCCTCCCTGGTTTTGTTATTAGTGTTATGCTTGCTTCATAAAATGAGTTTGGGAGTACTCCATCTTTTTCTATGTTCTGGAATAGCTTGAGTAGCATAGGTCAACTCTTCTCTGAATATTTGATAGAATTCTCCAGTGAAGCCATCAGGGCCAGGGCTTTTCTTTGTGGGACCTGTTCAATTTCTTCCTTTGTTATGGGTCTTTTCAAATTTTCTATTTCTGAGTGGTATAGTTTAGGTAGGTCTTGTGATTCTAGAAACTTGTCCATTTCTTCTTTCATTTGCTTTAGCTACTCTCCCCTCAAGGGCAAGTTTCAGAGTCTCTTCTGTCATCCATTTTGGTCTTCTCTTCTTTTCTCACCTTTTTAGTGACCTCTTGCTTTCTTCGTGCATGATGTTCTTGATGTCATCCAAAATTCTTCTGGTTTTTGGTCATTGGAGTTCAGTACATCAAAGCTATTCTTTAGATGGTCTCTAAATTCGGGAGGGATATATTCAAGATCATAATTTGGCTCTTGTGGACTTGTTTTAATTGTCATTAACTTCAAGTTGAACTTGCATATGAGCAGTTGATGGTCTGTTCCACAATCAGCTCCTGGCCTGGTTTTGGCTGAAGATACTGAGCTTTTCCATTGCCTCTTGCCACAGATGTAGTCAATCTGATTCTTGTGTGTTCCATCTGGTGAACTCCATGTGTACAGCCACCGTTTGTGTTGTTGACAAAAGGTATTTGCAATGAATAAGTCATTGGTCTTGCAAAATTCGACCATGCAATTTCCAGCATTATTTCTGCACCAAGGCCAAATTTTCTAACTACTGGTGATTCTTTGTTTCCAACTTCTGGATTCCAGTCATCAGTGATAATGAACACAACTTGATTGCATGTTCTGTCAATTTCAGACTGCAGAAGTTGATAAAAATCCTCAGTTTCCCCATCTTTGGCTTTGGTGGTTGGTGCATAAATTTGAATAATAGTAATACTAATGAGTTTTCCTTGTAGGTGTATCGATGTTATCCTATCACTAACAGCATTGTACTTCAGGACAGATCTTGAAACATCCTTTGTGATGATGAATGCCACTCCATTCCTCTTCAATTTGCCATTCCCGTCATAGTAGATCTTATGGTTGTCTGATTCAAAATGGCCAAAACAAGTCCATTTCAGCTCACCAATGCCTAAGATATCAATCTTTATGCATTTCATTTCATTTTTGACCACTTCCAATTTTCCTAGATTCATACTTCATACATTACAAATATTAATGGACGTTTACAGCTGTGTCTCCTCAATTTGAGTGGTGTCACATCAGCACATGGAGGTCTGGAAAGCTTTACCTTATCCATATGAGAAAGGTTCCGGTAGCGTAGTGGGAGCTCTGATAGTGTAGTGCCTGAGGCACTTGACTGGTAACCCAAAGGCTGGTGGTTCAAATTCACCAGCCACTCCTCAGAAGAAAGATGGGGCAATCTACTTCCATAGTGATTGATACTGCCTCGGAAACCCAAGGAGGGGTCACTATGAATCAGGTCTCACTTGATGACACATAACAATAACAAAAGCTAGTTCTACTCTGATGATGCAGCTCTTTTCCAGTCATATTTTGAGATTCTTCTAACCTAAGTGACTCATCCTCCTCCTCTGTATTGGACAATGTTTCCAGACTATCCATAAAGTTGCTCAGTAATGTATTAGACAGTGTTTCTCTGCTATTCATAAGATTTTCCCTGGCCAATTCTTTGAGAAGTGGATGGCTTCTTCCTTTTTCCTAGTCTGTCTTAGTCTGCAAGCCACGCTGATTCCTGTGCACCATGTGCAACCCTGCTGGGTTTGAAACATAGCTGGCACAGCCTCAAGACTCACAGCAATACGTCACCACAGTAGGACAAACCAACAGACAAGTTTGTCTCCCTTAGCTGTTTGAAACCTCTCTGACCTCCCCTTACCTGGATCCCTACTGCTGCCTCCTCGCTCTGTCTAGCCTTTGTCTGTCCTTCCTCCTCTTTCCTGTCTTGCCACTTTGGGGCATGGCCTGGGTTCCCTCCCCTCACTTGGATCCCTGTGGCTGCCTCCTCACTCTGTCCCAGTCACCCTGGGCTTTTTCTCTCCTTTCCATGGCTTTCCTGCCTTGCTACTTGTGGGGCATATCCTGGGTTCCCTCCCCTTACCTGGATCCCACTGCAGACTCCTCACTCTGTCCTGGTCCCTTGGCCTTTTTCTGTCCTTTCCCCTGCTTTCCCACTCTGCTGCTTGTAGGGTGTGGCCTGGGTGCCCTCCCCTCACCTGGATCCCTGCGGCTGACTCTCTTGTCTTAGGGTTCTGTATTTTGCTGTAACATCTCACAGAACTCACAGACACCCAAGGGATCATCTCACATAGTGGCGGTGGAGGCTGGCAAGCTGGCAAGTCCCAGGTCTGTAAGTAGGTCTGGAGGATCCTTCAGTTCTCAGGGTTTGATGAACCTCAATCAGCAGACCAGTTGAAGGCTGCTGTCAGACAGAACTGTAGCAAAAGGAGGGTGAACCTTCCCAGAGGATTCATAGATATACTCTCAAGGAAGCTAATGGTGGTTATTTGAGTTATACCCTCCAGCAAGGTGGGACTCAAGGTGTATTCCACCTGTGTTGCTCCAACAGCAATAACACAAGTGGCTGGCTTTAACAATCAGCAGCTACTCAGTTGCTCATGGCAAATCCCACCATAGAGCCAATTGCCAGTCATTATAGGGAACGACTACTACCAGCTGCCCAGCCAAGTTGACACCCAACCTTAACTACCACACCACCCCAAACAGGCATGGTTAGTAGGATTTACAATACATCACAGAATGGAGGACAATAGCTAGAAGGGCCACATCAAGGAATTCACTGCAATGTTATGTGCCATCAAGTCAGACCTGACTCATAGTGACCCCTCCTTGGGCTTCTGAAGCAGTATCACTACGGAAGTAGATTGTCCAACCTCCTTTCCGAGGAGTAACTGGTGGGTTTGAACCATCAACCTTCTGGTTAGCAGTCAAGTGCCTTAGGCACTATGCTACTAGATTCACTGCAATACCACACAGCTAATTTTATACAGACTTGTGTTTTTCAGTGTTTTTATATTTTTTTCCCCTAGTGTGTTCATCATCTATCCCCAAACACATTGTAAGCTACATGGAGCCAAGATCATTATCTCATGGAGCAATCAGCATTATACTGAGACCATGGAAGGTGTTTTATATGTATTTTTAAATTCTAATACTATTGTACATCTTCTTTCAAGTATCTTAATCAATAGCATTTATAAGACTTAATACAATCAATGTAATGAAGCAGAAATCAGAAATCTTAGAGTACAGATGCTCCCAAATATTTTACAAAAAGAAGCTTGGTTTTATTTTCTGAAAGCCTTACATCCTCCCTCAGCACATATAGTTGGGTGAGTGTCATTTTTACACATAGTGGAGAAGTCTCTGAGTTTGTATCAGGGAGGCTGCTGATTGTAGAAGCTTAAGTAGAACTGAAGCAACTCAGGTGACATAGTGCTTAAGTGCTCAGCTGCTAACTGAAAGGATGGTAGTTCACAGCTCCTGTGGGAGAAAGATGTGGCAATCTGCTTCTGTAAATATTACCACCTATAGAGCAGTTCTACTCTGTCCTATAGGGTTGCTATGAGTCAGAATCAACTCAACAGCACACAACAACAGCCACAGCAACAAGCAGTATTGGAGGAGCCCTGGTTGTGCAATGGTTAAGTGCTTGGCTGCTAATTGAAAGGTCAGTGGTACAAACCCACCAGCAGCTCCATGGGAGAAAAGACTTGGTGAACTTCTCCCATAAAGATTTCAGGCTAAGAAACCCTGTGAGTGTGATATACTCTGTTCTATAGGCTCACCACAAGTTGGAATCAACTTGAAGGCACACTACAAGTAAAACTGGGGAAGAGGAGTTGCTTCTCTGTGGGAGATCCCAACAAAATATACCAGGAAGCAGGGGAAGGAAGGTAGTGATAAGAGACTGAAATTAGAGAAAAGGAAAAGAAGATATAGAATTAATAGAGACAATCAGCATAAAGATCTATTTACTGGGGCATGGGTGCAGGGATGTCTCTCTTCTTTGGAGAGCACTGGATTTAGTGTTCCAGAGGAAAATAATACATAAATTTAGGAAAATCAGTTTTGACTTTGTAGACTATTTAAGAATTGATTTGAGTGAGCAAATTTGTTTTGTTTTGTTAGGCTTTGCCCATAAGAAGAAAAAGAACACAACACAAAAACTCTTAGCCTCCAGTGTACCTCAACCCTCTTTGGAGTCACAAGCCCTGGATTTTGCCTTCTAGACCACACAATCCCTCTACACCCTCACAAAGATAAATTTCATATTAGTCCAGAAGTCAGCCATCATCTATGCTCAGGGGAAGAGTGTATAGTGTGACCTCCCTTGAAAGATTAGCTCTATTTACATGGGCTTTGATGGACCACATTACTTAGGTTACCAAGGGGAAATGGAGACTCTGGTAGATAAAGTGATCAACACAAACCTCTGTAAATAAATCTGAACTTTCAATGAAGATCATACCAGTCCTGATTTATTCATCAGCACCTTATGAAATAATGTTGATCAGGTAAATGGTTTTTATTTTATCCTCCACCCACATAAAGGAGAACCTTTTAGCTCTAAAGAGCTTGTCTTTCATATTACAATGAACAATTGGCTAGAGAGATAATACACTTTAAGCAAATAACCTTTTATTAGTATACTAGATTTTTGATACTGAAAGGCCAGATCATATAGCAAAAATTTTGTTTTGCTTTGTTTTTAATTTAATTTGGTGGTACAAGTTCTCATAACAGAACTTAATTGAGGAGCTATTCCTTAACAATAGAAACTATTTTTTATTCAATAAACATAAATGGTGTGTCTGTAGGAAGCACTGTGCAAATCTTGATTTTAAGCAATGAAAGGAAGATAAATATGCCATGGTTCCTGAAGGACTCTTTGTGTTTCTACTGAAAATTCCCCACTTCTCTGAGAAGTCAAGTAATTTCTATGGCAATTTGATCAATAAATAATTATTGGATTACCCTATATTTATTGAGCTCTTGTTGAAAATAAGACTTCATGATAAATTAGAGTATGAGATGAAAAGAATCCTCACATGGTTCAAAGAGTTAACATATTCAGCTGCTAACTGAAAAGCTGGAGGTTCAAGTTCACCAAGAGGTGCTTCAGAGGAAATGTTTGGAAATCTACTTGTGAAAAATCATCTGTTGAAAGTCATGGAGCACAATTCAACTCTGACACATATAGGGTCACCATGAGTCAGAATCAACTTGATGGCAACTGGTTTTGTTATTAAATGAAAGCACAACATGATGAAAGTAAGTAATTTCACTAATGTACATGTAAAAAAACCAAAAAGTTGAAATGGAAAATGTTTTGTTATATGTATACTTATCACAATAACAATAAATATTAAGAAGTTATTCCTAGAACTTAAAAACTTAAAATACAGTTGAATTTCATACATTAAAGATCTTCCTAGTAAGAAAAAAGAACCAGGCAAATTATTAATTTTGGGCACAAACACCATATATTAAGACCTAGGCATTAATTAGTTTTTAAAAAAGGTAAATCAAAACCAAATCCATTGCTGTCGATTCCATAGTGACCCTATAGGACAGAGTAGAACTGCCTCATAGAGTTTCCAAGGCTGCAATCTTTACAGAAGTTAACTGCCACATCTTTCTCTGGTGGAGTAGATGGTGGGTTTGAACTACTGACCTATAGGTTAGCAGCCAAACACTTAACCATTGCACCTTAAAGATGTCTATGGAAAAACAAACACTAACTTTATACGGAAAGGAAAGAGACCTTAGATAAGCAAAGCATTATTGAAGAAGAAAAACAAAGTAGGAGCTCTCACACTGCTGGATCTCAAAACTTGCTATACAGCTACAGTAGTCAAAATTGCCTAGTATTGGTATAACGACAGACACATAGATCAATGGAATAGAATTGAGAACCCAGAAACAGATCCATCGACCTATGGTCAGCTGATCTTTGACAAAGGGCCAAAATCCATTACATGGGGAAGAGATTGTCTGTATAATAAATGGTGCTGGCAAAACTAGATATTTATTTGCAGAAAAATGAAACAAGATCTGTACCTCACACCATACACAAAAACTAGCTCCAGATGGATCAAAGACTTAAATGTGAAATCTAGAACTATACAGTTACTCAGTGAAAAACTAGGGGCAAATTTAAGGCCCCTAATATATGGCATAAATAGACTATAATAACCAAAATGCAGAAACAGCAAAAGATAAATTAGTTGAATGTGACCTTCTAAAAATTAATTTTTATGTGCTTCCAAAGGCTTCTTTCTCCAAAAGAGTCAAAAGAGAACCTTCAGATTGGGAAAAAATATTTGACAATTACATATCTGACAAGGGACTTATGTCTAGAATTTATAGAAAACTTCAAGACCTTAACAACAAAAAGACAAATAATCCAATTAAAAATGGGCAGAAGACATGAACAGACACTTCACCAAAGAGGATACTCAGGTGGCCAACAAGCATATGAAGAAATGCTCACAGTCATTAGCCATTAGAGAGATGCAAATCAAAACTAGATACCATCTTGCCCTAGCACTAGTAGCAAAGTTCAACAAGACAGAAAATAACAAATGCTGGTGAGGATGTGGAGAGATAGGGACTCTCATACACTGCTGGTAGGACTGTCAAATGATACAACCACTGTGGAAAGCAGTATGGTGATTCCTTAAAAAGTTCAAATTAGAATTACCATTTAACTCAGCCATTCCATTACTAGCTATATATCCAAAAGAAGTGAGAGTCAGGATAAGAACAGATATATGCACACCCATGTTTGTCACAGCATTATTTACAATAGCCAAAAGATGGAAACAACCTATGTGCCCATCAACAGAACAGATAACCAAACTATGGTATATATACACAATGGAATACTGTTGTTGTTGTTGCTATATGCCGTCAAGTAGAACTCAACTCATAGCGACACCTCTTTGGGTTTCTGAGGCAGTATCACTATGGAAGTAGATTGCCTAACCTTCTTTCCAAGGAGTGGCTGGTGGATTTGAACTGCCAGGCTTCTGGTTAGTAGTCAAGTGCCTTAGGCACTACACTAGCAGAGTTCCCCAATGGAATACTATACAACCCTAAAGAATAACGTAGAACCTGCAAAACACCACACAACATGGGTGAACTTGGAGGACATTATGTTGAGTGAAATAAGTCAATCACAGAAAGACAAATACTATATTAGTCCATTATTGTAAAAAGTCAAGGAAAGGTTTATATATGGAAGGAAGTTTTCTTTGTTGGTCAGCAGGGGTGAGATGGAAGGGAGGGAACAATGTTAGATAGGTAGAAACAAGTATTGATTTGGGTGAAGAGAAGGGCAATGTGCCAAATGTGAGTGATCAACACAGTGACATTGAGGAAGAGGAAGACATAGAGAGATGCATGAGAGATACAGACTATAAAGAGGAACCCTTTTGCATATACAGTACTGTGTTGTCAGTGAAGGCAAACATTGATATACAGGTGGCTAGATGGGTGGACAGGTTGAGCTATTAGGTATGTCCATCCAGGGGGAAGTGTGCCCACAACCATGTATAGGGTTGGCAAACAATGTTTCTACAAGTGCATTTATATGTTTTGTAAGAATTCCCAGGTATATAGTAGAGCTGACAAAGAACAAGGTTGTAGTCACTTTTTGGGCACAGCCAGCTACACAGGAGGAGTGAATAGTTGGACCTGTGGGCTTGGTACCATAGTCATAGGGGACATCAAGCCAATTGATATGACATACTACACAAAAACACTGTTCTACATCTTACTTAATAGCCACTGGGATCTTAAAAGCTTGCAAACAGCTATCTAGATGCAATGATGGGTCTCTCCCCATCCAGAGCAAAAAAGAGTGTGGAAAACGAAATACACATGGAAACAATTAGTCCAAGTGACTGGTATACCATGTAGTTCTCAGCCTATAGGACTATGAGGACTAGAAGAACTAGATAGTGCCTGGCTACCACTGTTAACCACTCAGAGGGGGATCTCTGTAGGAGATCCTGGATAGAATGGGAGAACAATGTGGACTAAAACTCAAAATCATTAGAAAAAAAAAAGAGATCAGGTTTGCCAATCTGATAGAGCCTGATGGAATCTAAACTGTGGCCCCTAGCTGCCCTTCAGGTCTGGAACTAACCCACTCCTGTGGCTTCCAGCCAAATAAAAGACAGGCATATGAGCTGAACATTGACACTAGGTAGATACATTGCTTGGAGAGATCAGTCATGGGAGAATAGAAGGACTATGTATGCACAGAGAGACAGCTCACAGGGCAGCTGTGCATGGGTGGGAAGGACACAGGGAAGAGGTAACTATAGGGAGGAAGTGGGAGGGGAGCTGTTGTGTTCTGGTAAATTGTAGTCAATGTCCTGAGACAAAGTGTATGTGAGCTGCTGTATGGAAAGTGAATTTACTCTGTAAACTTTCACCCAAATCCCAAGAAAAATTAAGAGAAAAAGGAAAATAAGGTGTTAATAATGCTAAAAGTTTGAATCAAGTATTCTTACTCCTTATATAAGTCGTCTGGGTTTTTTTGTAATTTACAAAACTAATAGTAATAGTACCTACTTTCATTTGTGTGCAGAATTATGATAAAAGACATCTCTTCAGTATATATGGGTGCCATTAGAAATTGAAGATAATAACCATCGATATGTTTCCACAAACATGACTTGTTTATGTCAAGAAATGTGAAAGAGAGCTAGTTGTCCAACTGACTGGAAGAGATCCATATTTGTGCCCATTCCAAAGAAAGATGATCCAATAGAATGTGGAAATTATTGAACAATAACTTAATAATTAATGAAAATCACATGCAAGTAGAATTTTGCTGAAAATAATCTTAAAAAAATTGTTTAAGTGGTATATTGACAAGGAACTGCCAGAAATTCAAGCTGTATTCAGAATAGTACACGGAACAAGGGCTATCATTGCTGATGTCCGATGGATCTTTTCTGAAAGCAAAGAATATCAGAAGGATGTTTACTTCTGTTTTATTGACTATGCAAAGACATTTGACTGTGAAGATCATTACAAATTATGGATAACATTGTAAAGAATACAAATTCCAGAACACTTAATTGTACTCATGTGGAGTCTGTACATACAACAAGGGGATGCTGCATGGTTTCAAATCAGGAACAGTGTGTGTCAGGGTTGTATCCTTTCACCATATTTATTCACAATGTATGCTGAGCAAATAATCCAAGAAGGTGGAATACATGAAGGAGAATGTGGTATGAGGATTGGAGGAAGACTCATTAACAACCTGCAATATATAGATTAAACAACCTTGCTTTCTGAAAAGACTTGAAGCATTTACTCATGAAAATTAAAGACTATAGCCTTTAGTATAGATTACATCTCAACATAGATAAAACAAAAATCCTCCCAACTAGACCAATAAGCAACATCACGATAAATGGAGAAAAGACTGAAGTTGTCAAGGATTTCATTTTACTTAGATCCACAATCAATGCACATGGAAACATCAGTGAACAAATCAAATGATGTATTGCAATGGGCAAATCTGCTACAAAAGACCTCTTTAAGGTGTATGAAAGCAAAGACGTCATTTTGAAGACTAATGTGTGCCTGACCCAAGCCATGGTATTTCCAATAGTTTCATACGCATGTGAAATCTGGGCAATGAATAAGGAAAACCACAGAAGATTTGATGCGTTTGAATTGTGGCACTGGCAAAGAATATTAAATATAATATGGACTGCTAGAAGAATGAACAAATTTGTCTTGCAAGAAGTACAGCTGGAATGGTCCTTAGAAGTGAATATGGCTATGCTTTGTCTCTGGTATTGTGATCAGGTTGTCAGAAGGACCAGTATCCAGAGAAAGATACCATGCTTGGTAAAGTAGAAAGTCGGTGAAATAAGGGAAGACCCTCAATGGCTCACTGGCTGTGATGATGGGCTAAAGCATGGCAATGATTGTGAGGATGGCACAGCACCAGTGTTTCACTCTATTGTACACAGAGTCACTATGAATCATCAATGATTTGATGACACCTAACAACAACTTTAGAAAATATAGCTTAGGAGAACAGGAAGCTGTCCCTCCACCTAATGTAAATAAAAAAAAACAATCTGACTGATTTTAAGAAATGTTTCTCTGTTTCTCATTAAAAATCTCATTTACAAGCAAGCAATTGATAAGTTCTTCATAAGACATTTCTCTCTGTTCAAAAAACCTTCTCAATTTAAAGTCATTTTGTACCTAAGAGTGAAAAACCTGGATTTGTGACACAAACTACACCTTATTCTAACAGATTTCCTTATCTTCACACTATCTTGCAATACTCCAAAATTGTGCACTTTCAGTTTCCTTCTAACAAGTATTTCCTCTGTTAAGGGGCATGGCCTCATACTCTATTAGAGAGAAGGTTCAAGGTTTTCATCTTTTTATATGTAGTAACTCTGTATTCCAGAAGTGTGAGTCCCCATTCTGGGATATATATATATGAAATATACAGATATGAGTTAGCAGAACATATATATATGATAATTTTGTTGGTTTTTTTCCAGTGCCTGCTTACAAAGGTTTCAAAACATTTCAACTGGTTAGGGCATTAGCACAAACCTGAGGGTTGTTCGTTGTCATGCTGAGGCGCTCGCCTCTATCTTTAGGCTTTCTTTTTCCATTCGATCAAGCTTTATGTGTGCTTTGATCCAGGCAAAACATAACAAAGGTATTTTTCAGTTTCAAAACTCCAACTACATATCCACTGAGGGCAAAGCTGAAACAATCATTAGGCAACAATGATGCTTTGAAATTCCGGCTGTAGAATTTTGTGGAGCATATTCTTCTCCTTTATGTGAATAAAACCCTTTGTAATGTTTCATATTCATGATGCCTCCCGGTTTCCCTGTAATGCAGCCTTGCTTTGTTATTCCCTTCTCGTGGCTAAAGAAAACAGAAGACAACAGTGCTACATAACTTGCCCAAAGTTATTCACATGGACTAAAATGAGAATATTAAAACTACTATAAATAAGAATGAAATTAACATTCTCTGTAGTTACAGGATCTTCCTGTGGCAACGTTAATATTTATTCACTGAAAAGCATTCTCCCTTGACTAGTACTTGCCAGTTACAGGCTTAATCATCCTCAAAGCCTAGCTCCCACCACTCATCTGTCAGTTTGTCATACTGTGGTGGCTTGTGTGTTGCTGTGAGGCTGGAGGCTATGCCAACAGTATTTCAAATATTGGCAGGGACACCCACGGTGGAAAGGTTTCAGATCTTCCAGACTAAGACAGACTTGGAACAAGGAAGGGGCCATCCATTTCTCAAAGAATTGGCAAGTGAAAACCTTATGAACAGCAGTAAAACTTTGTCTCATATACTACTGGAAAAGTTTATGAATAGCCCTAAAACGTTGTCCAATATGCTGCCAGAAGATGAGCTCCTAAGGTCGGAAGGCACTCAAAATATGACTGGGGAAGAGCTGCCTCCTCAAAGCAGAGACGACTTTAATGATGTGGATGGAGTAAAGCTTTCGGGACTTCCATTTGCTGGTGTGGCATGACTCTGAATAGGAAGAAACAGCTACAAACATCCATTAATAATCAGAACATGGATTGTATGAAGTATGAATCTAGGAACAACCATATGATCTACTCTGCCGGGAACGACAATTTGAAGAGGAATGGTGTGGCATTCATCATCACAAAGGATGTTTCAAGATCTGTCCTGAAGTACAATGCTGTCAGTGATA
>NW_006921748.1:4473674-4475028 GCF_000298275.1 Orycteropus afer afer
AATGACAAAATAAATGAAAACTTAGAAATGATTCTAAATCTACAGATAGAAATCCAGAAGATTAATACTAAATTGTCAGAAATAGATAACACATTGAAAGGGCAAAGGAATAGAATTGATGCAATGGAAGACAGAATTAATGAGATTGAAGACAAATACCTGAATACTTCTTTGGAAAAGCATCAATCAGAAAAAAGATCAAAACAAAGTGAAGAAAGCCTAAGGTTCATGGGCAATACCATCAAAATGAATAAGCTATGTGTCATTGGAATTCCAGAACAAGAAGAGAAAAATAAAACCATGAGAAAATTGTCCAAGCTTTGTTGGAGGAGAACTTCCCTGATATGATGAAAGATGAGAATATATCCATTCGGTACGTCCAATGAACCCCAAACAGGATAGAGCCCAAAAGAAAATCACCAAGACATATCATCATCAAATACATCAAAACCAAAGACAAAGAAACAATCCTGAAAGCAGCATGGGAAAAACAAAAAGTTGCTTACAGAAGACAACAGCAAGAATAAATTCGGATTTCTCAGCAGAAACCATGCAAGCAAGAAGGCAATGGGATGGTATATATAAAACCCTGAAAGAGAAAAATTTTCAACCAAGAATTATATATCCAGCAAAATTGTCCCTCAAATATGATGGTGAAATTAGGAGATTTCCAGATAAGCAGAAACTAAGGGAATTTGTCAAAACCAGACAAACCTTACAAGAGATAATAAAGGGAGTCCTTTGAACAGAGAACCAAAAAATAGCAAACAACAACCAATCATTAATACACAAGATTACATAATGTAGAAACCACAGCTATGGATATATCCAAAGTAAAATAAGCCTACAAGATTGTGAACAGGGAACAAGAGACATCAACTGGCAAGTGAGGACAACTACAAACCAAAAAGGGGGAAAATACTGTGTAGTTAAAGAACTTCTAAATGGCGCATCCTGCTTGTGCTGGGTTTGGCTATTCTAAAGTCAGACAGAGTACCATAATTTACAGGAGGTGCTTACATTCATGCCTAATTATCATGCAGTAGAATAACAATTATGCATATCATTAAATTCATGTGAGATATAAGTTTTAGTTCAATGTAAGTTTTAGTTGATTATAACACTAAATCCAGTTCATGCATGCTTGGCCTTCATAGAAAGTTGCTCAGGAAGAATGGCTGTCTCTGGCACTTAAAAAATAATGACAACAATATTATTCATAACCCTAGCTTTCTCTAGCAGAAAGGTGGGTTCCATAACTTGGTACTGATCTCACCAAAGTTTACTGTAATCAAATCTGGATTAAATACAATATTTTATCTAGTAATTGTAAATGGAAATAAAAAAAAAAAAA
>NW_006921748.1:4475128-4482095 GCF_000298275.1 Orycteropus afer afer
ATGGTGTGGCATTCATCATCACAAAGGATGTTTCAAGATCTGTCCTGAAGTACAATGCTGTCAGTGATAGGATAATATTCATATGCCTACAAGGACAACCAGTTAATACTACTTTTATTCAAATTTATGCACCAACCACCAAAGCCAAAGATGAGGAAATTGAAGATTTTTATCAACTTCTGCAGTCTGAAAGTGAACAAATATGCAATCAAGATGTGTTGATTATCACTGGTGATTAGAATGCAATAGTTGGAAACAAAGATGAATCGTTGGTAGTTGGAAAATATGGCCTTGTTGACCGAAATAATGCTGGAGATTGCATGATAGAATTTTGCAATACTGACTTATTCACCGCAAGCATTTTTTTTCAACAACACAAATGATGGCTATACATGTGGACTTCACCAGATGGAGTATACAGGAATCAAATTGACTACATCTGTGGAAAGAAGTGATGGAGAAGCTCAATATCTTCAGCCAAAACAAGGCCAGGCGCTGACTGTGGAACAGACCATCAGTTGCTCATATGAAGGTTCAAGTTGAAGCTAAAGACAATTAAAACAAGTCCACAAGAACCAAAATATGACCTCGATTATATCCCTCTTGAATTTAGAGACCACCTAAGGAATAGATTTGATGTATTGAACACCAGTGACCGAAAACCAGAAGATTTATGGGATGACATCAAGAATATCATCCATGAAGAAAGCAAAAGGTCATTAAAAAGACAAGAAAGGAAGAAAAGACCAAAATGGATGTCACAAGGGACTCTAAAACTTGTTGAACAGAGAGTTTGTTTTTGTTTGTTTGTTATGTGCCTTCGAGTCAGACCCGACTCATAGCGACCCCTCCTTGGGTTTCCGAGGCAGTATCACTATGGAAGTAGATTGCCCCAACTTCCTTCCGAGGAGTGGAACAGAGAGTAGCAAAACCAAATGGAAGAACCGACAAGATACAAGAACTGAGAAGAAGATTTCAAAGAGCAGCTCAAGAAGACAATGTCAATTATTACAGTGAAATGTGCAAAGACCTGGAGTGAGAAAACCAAAAACTAAGAACACACTCAATATTTTTCAAGTTGAAAGAACTGAAGGAAAAATTTAACGCTCAAGTTGTAATATTGAAAGATTCTATGGGCAAAATATGGAATGATGCAGAAAACATCAAAAGAAGATGGAAGGAATACACAGAATCACTGTACCAAAAAGAATTGGTCAATGTTCAGCCATTTCAGGAGGTGGCATATGATCAAGAACCAATGGTATTGAAGGAAGAAGTTGAAACTGCATTGAAGGAATTGGCAAAGATCAAGGCTCCAGGAACTGATGGAATACCCATTGAGATGTTTCAACAAACAGACACCACCCTGGAGGCACTCACTCATCTACGCCAAGAAATCCGGAAGATAGCTACCTGGCAAACTGACTGAAAGAGATCCATATTTGTACCCATTCCAAAGAAAGGTAATCCCACACAATGTAGAAATTATCAAACAATGTCATTAATCTCACATGCAAATAAAACCTTGTTGAAGATAATTCAAAAATGGTTGCAGCAGTATATTGACAGGGAACTTCAGGAATGCAATCTGGATTTAGAAGAGGATATGGAAGGAGGGATATCATTGCTGATGTCAGATGGATCCTGGCTGAAAGCAAACACCAGAAATATGTTTACCTGTGTTTTATTGACTATGCAAAGGAATTCAATTGTGTGGATCATAACAAGTTATGGATAACACTGAGAAGAATGAGAATTCCAGAACACTTGATTGTGCTCATGGGGAACCTGTCCATAGATCAGGAGGCCAATGTTCAGACAGAACAAGGGGATACTGCGTGATTTAAAATCAGGAAGGGAGTGGGTCAGAGTTGTATCATTTAACCATACTTATTCAATCTGTATGTTGAACAAATAATCCGAGAAGCTGGAGAATATGAAGAAGAACATAGCATCAGGATGGGAGGAAGACTCATCAACAACATGCGATATGCAGACAACACAACTTTGTGTGCTGAAACTGAGGGTAACTTGAAGCACTTACTGATGAAGGTTAAAGACTTCAGTCTGCAGCATGGATTACATCTCAACATAAGGAAAATGAAAATCCTCACAAGTGGACCAATAAGCGAGAAAAGATTGAAATTGTTAAAGATTTCATATTACTTGGTTCCACAATGAACGTCAATGGAAGCAGCAGTCAACACATCAGACAACATATTGCATTGGGCAAATCTGCTGCAAATGACCTCTTTAAAGTGATAAAGAGCAAACATGTCTCCTTGACTATTTTCTTAAGTTACTAAATTGTCTTAAGTTACTAAATCCTTCCTGTAATATCCAATATTATAGAGAGGATTTAGTAACTTAAGACAATAGGATATCATGCAGCCATTAAAATGAAAATTATAAATAAAAACTTTATAATAGCATGATAAAAATTCTAATACAATAGAAAACTATTTTAGTATTTTTTACTTCTGTTATCATACAAATATATATGTGCATAAATGGAAGAAACTGCAAAAAGTGAAAGTAATTGTGTCAGAGTAGCTTAATAATGGATGATTTATACGGGTGATAACAGCTTCAAACCAAGTTTGAAATAGAGTTGTTTATTTGATGTCTTTTCAAAGTAAGGGAAAGACCTTATATCTTGCAAAAAGGGGGTGGGGGCAGCATCTTCCTCTGACTGTCTCTAACTTTACAATGGGGAGAAAGAGACGCCAACAACAACCCAAGGCTGATTCCTATGAAACAGAGGTCACCACCTGCCAAATTTTGCCATTTATGACACCAACTGCCCCTCCCATGGCACTCTCAATTTTTCTGTTGGGTTTGATAATTCACTGCAATGGTCACACAGAACTCACATACAACACTCAACCATTACAGTTTATTAGGGAAGCAACAGGTTACAATTCAGGGTCAGAAAACAACTCAATAAAGTTTGTCAATCAGGATAACTTCTTCTCAGCTGTGCCACTGACATGCTTCTTTCCGGCCTCAGCCTTTCCTTTCTACTAACTCTTTCTCACCATCATCAGCTATGCCCAAATCTACCACATAGAGTTATCTTCCCAAGTCTCTCTTATTTGAAAGTACCATCTACAATCATTGTCTTCACTTCCCCTCCCTTTCCATTTCCCTCAACCTATGGCCCCAGAGAAACTATTCATCCGAAGATCAGCAGTGGTCTCTGCCACTACATCCAGTGGATATTTTACTCTCCGCATTTTGTGGCCTTTCTGCTGCCATGGACTCTGTCATCACTTCCTCATTAACACTTAAGTTCTCTTTCCTTGGTTTCTCAGAATGCATTTCTCAGTCTCTTGGTTTTCCTTCCATGTTTTCATCCATTTCTTTGGGTATTCATCTTCTTATACCCATACCTTATAACCAATACCAGAGTCTTTTTAGATTCTGGTTTTGCTTCTTTTCTCATTTTACTTAGCTTTCCTAGAGGAGTTCACATACTCCTGACTTCCAACACCCCTATAAACTGATGATACTGATAATCTCAATCCAGATTTTCTCATGAGTTCCAGACCCAATTTTATCATACAGTGAACACCTTCATTTTGAATATCCAAGAAGCATTTCAATCAATATGTCCAACAAATGAATCAATTATTTCCACTACCCAAACATGTACTGTTGTATAGTATTTGCCTCTGTGAGTGGTAAGACCATCTGCACACTTATCTAAGCCAGAAAGAAGGGTGATATTTATAGGCAAATCTTTCTTTTCCTACTCTTTCTACTCTCCCTTATTCAACTAATCACCAGATCCTATTACTCTACCTTTCTCTGTTATTCAAATCCATTTTTTTTTTTCTCTATCCCTTCTACTGCTATTTAGTGCATGTTATCATCTTCTCTCACCTGGATGACTTCCTCCATTCCACCTTTAACCTTAAAGTATGTAAAAAAATAAGTTCCAAAATAAAATCTTTACTTTTTTCTTATGCCCTAATTATTTCCATCATCCTAAACATGTTATAGGAGTCCGTAAGTAGAGCAAATTGTTAAATGCTTGACTACTAATTGAAAGGTAGGTGGTTCAAACCCACCTAGAGGCACCTTGAGAGAAAGGCCTAGCAATCTTCTAGTCACCCTTAAAAACCCTATGAAGTGCAGTCCTACCCTGAAACACATGAGATTGCCATGAATCAGAATAGACTTGAAGGCAACTGGTTTAGTTGTTATTGGTTTAAACATGTTACAGTTCTATGTGGCTAATTAATCATGATCTTCAGATTGGTTACAAATTAAAACTGAACGCCTTTCATAGAAAAATATTACTAACATAATACATGGCCTAAATACTCAAGAATGTCACAACAGTACGTGTTACTCCCCACTATCCTTATTTTTACAATTAAAATTTATGTTCTGTGTTATTTACAATTCATTGTCTTATGTAGTTTTCATCAGCCAGGCCTTGACAGTACAGAAAAGTGTTGAATGCAGTCTCTGAAGCCCAGCTTCTTAGGTGGCAACACTTACTACCTGACTTGGCGCAAGATAATTAACATCACAGGACTTCAGTTTGCTCATCTATCATATCAAGATGTTAATAGTATAGTTCACCTCAAAAACTGCTATGAGGCCAAAATTTGTTAATTCTTAGGTAAATGCTGGCATGTGATCTTTTCTATTTTTATTTTTGTCAACTTATGTCTTCCCTCTTCAGTTTACAGAGCCCATTGCTCATGCTCACTGCCCTAGATCCTGCTGCCTTCCTTCTGTCATGGTAATGTTCTGAAATACCTTCCTTCTCTCCAGGTAAGCCTCATACCAGTGACCAAAAGCAGACATTATGATTTTCACTTGAGAAGTGAAAGGAAACAAGTTCGGGAACAGAGGTGATTACAATTGTTAATGAATAAGTGAATGATGGATATAGGACCACATCCCAGAAGCTCATAAATTTGCATTCTGGACTCATTTCACTTCTTGAGAGAGATTTGTTTCTCTTTGTTTAATTGAGAATGTGGGATAGTTTTCATATAACTTGCAAGAAGCATTAACTCCAGACAAGAGAAAAGGATGGATGGCTGCCAAAGTTGGTTTCATCCTACTGTGAGGCCTCTCACTAACAGCTTTAAAAGGACTCCTTAAAATATGCTGGAGAAACTTTCTCTAGAGAGATCCTTCCACTTTCTTCTTCCATACCACTTTGTTGTTGCTGTTACCTTAGGGAACCTTACTAATATTTCTACTGTAACTTAGCATTCTACAATAGCAATTACTTAGATATTTTTGTGTCTCTCCTCAACCCCACATCCAGTAGACTGTGAGTTCAGTGAAAGCAAAGACAGCACCTCATTAATTTTTTGAATTCCACATGCCTAACTTGGGACCTATGTCATAGAATATAAATTAATAAATATATAATTTATGAATTAGGACTCTGGTGGCATAGTGCCTAAAGCACTTGATTGCTAACCAGAAGGCTGGTAATTCAAACCAACCAGCCACTCCTTGGAAGGAAGACTGGGAAATTCACTATGAGTAAAATTGACTCAACGAGTGTGAGTTGGGTTTGGTTTATGAATTAATAAATTAATTAATTTGTGGTTTAATTACATCAAAGCACAAAGTTATTGAAAAATTACAACATCCCGAGGAAACATTTTGGATGACTCTACACAAACCAGAATACAACAGAACTCTAAGGAAATTATATCTAGAACAGCTAGATTTTGACTGTAGGACACTTTAGGCTAAAAATAAGGGAATATACAACTCAAAGTGGCTCAAATGATAAGGGTGTCATTTACTGTTTATCTCACAAAAAGTTCAGATGTAGACAGTGTCCAGCACCAATGAACCAAAGAAGAGAAGCCAAGGGTATAGAAAGATAATTTGAGGCATAACTCAAATTGTCTTCCAAACTAAAATTCATCTTTCCTCCCTTTAAAGTTCCATGAGGCTTTCTCTCAACACTACTTGTCCATAACTCACATTTGTTTTAAATGGCCATAATTTATCTTCCCAATTAGATGATAAATTCTTTAAGGGCAAGAATAATGTCTTATGAGAGTTCTGGTAAGATGGCAGAAAAGGCAGAAAGACTGCACAGACCCTCTTCAACAAAGAAAAGGGGAACTAATTAACACAGATACAGAAGATAATACTGGACCCCTGAGCCTTGAAGGAAAGGATATAGAAGCGGACTAAACTCCAACTAGCAGAAGAATTTGCATGAAAACACCAAAAAAGGAGACATATAGATCTGTGGTCCGGCAGGGATCCTGATGGCACAGAGAGCTTGGATATTGCCTAGTGGTGGTAGGACCTAAGAATTAACCTAAATATCAGCCCTGCTAGCCAGTGACTGCATGGAGGACTGCTCTGGTGGCTGGGAAATAAAAGGGGTAACAGAGAAGAGGGAGGTGGGCTGAGCAGTGGACTTTTGCCTGTCCAGAGGGTGTAGCCATTTTGAATGTTTACAAGTGGTTTGACCATCTTCAAAATTTAAAGTTACAGCATTCTCAGATTCCAAGGACTTAAAAACAGGCTCCACTTGCTGGGAACCGCAAGGACATTCTGGACACAGACCACTGGTGTCGTGGCCAGCACGACAATTCTAGAACAGGCGGTAAGAGAATGAGTTAAAAATGAGAGAAAAGTTAAAGGATGTGAATGGGAGGGACACTCAGAGCCATTGCAAAGCAGTGCCAATTTTGTTATGATTATTCTCAAGTTTATATACAAGTTTAACATGGGAGAAGTGCACAATTCATATGTCATACAATCAATCACAAGTTAATCAGTATAAAAAGGAGTACATGCATACACAATTGGCATATTAAAATTTAAACTAACATTCCTGTTCCCATAATTCAAGTCACCACAACTCAGGTCACCATAACCTCTTAAATTCTATACTCATTCTTCTATATCCCCTAGAAACTTATGTTCCCTAGCAACTTATTTAGTTTAGATTGGCTTCCGCATA
>NW_006921748.1:4484870-4486919 GCF_000298275.1 Orycteropus afer afer
AATAAAAAAAAAAAAAGAATAATGTCTTATACATATTGGTTTTTGCTACCCAGGTATTTTACCATGAGAGTTAATTACAGCTTAGTCATGGCCTGAATAATTGATTGATTCAAAGTTTTATTCATGTTTTGCACATAAGGTATTGCCACAAAGAAACAATGGACATTCCCTATTACAGAACAAAGGTTTAAAGTGAGGAGGGAAGTGTATTGACCTGCTGACCTTGTAATCAAAAAACAGTTGTGTTGAGACCCTCTAACTCGTGGCAACTCTGTGTGTCAGAGAACTGTGTTGAATAGGGTTTCCAATGGCTGATTTTTATGATGTATATCATCAGGTGTTTTTTCTGAGGAACCTCTGGATGAACTTGAACCTCCAAATTTTTGATTAGCAGCCAAGAACATTAACCATTTGCAGCACCCAGAGCCTCCCAATTCATTTGTATTTTCCTGATTCTCTGAGGTGCCACTGCTTGAGTCTCTAGTAAGGATGAATTTCCAGTGAGTTCCTCAGTCATTACCTTATGCTGTCAACATTGCCACAATTTTATCTGGTTTGAGTTGAAGCCCTGTTGATTTAATCCAGAAATTTATTTCTGAAAGACAGCTGGGTAGCATTTGTCACTGTGCTTTGAATCCAAAGTCAAAGAGATTGAGAGCCAGTGTCATCACTGTTTGGGTGCTGGTGAACCACAAACGTGGTTTATTTCCCTCATAAATTGTTATTAGTAGTTTTACAATGTGCATAAACACATAGGCTAAACAACAGGAATACCTGGTACATTTTTGAAATAAAGATGTGAATACTCGAGAATGAGTGCTATGTTTTCGTATCCAAGTTTGGATACTCCATTCAGAGGATCTATTCCATTAAATGTAGGCTTTTTCCTCACCTACATCAGTCAGTGGTGCAAAAATTAAATATATGTGCTATCAAAACTGCCCCCTTCTCTTGGCACATATTTAGTGTAGGACACTGTTCTCTGCCTCACATCTCACAGACTCCCTGACAGCCTCGGCAGACAATCCATAAAAAATGCAAGGTTAGTGTAGACACTCTGTCAATGAACAGAAATATAATTCACAGCCCCTGCCAGAAATCAGCTTTCTACAATATTTACCAACTGAAGTCAATTTGGAAGTGAAATCCCAGTGTGGAAAAGCCAGAAGTCATTAAGACTTGATTACCACGTGATTTTGCA
The DNA here is from genome assembly GCF_000298275.1 of Orycteropus afer afer. Taxonomy (NCBI): domain Eukaryota; kingdom Metazoa; phylum Chordata; class Mammalia; order Tubulidentata; family Orycteropodidae; genus Orycteropus; species Orycteropus afer. The sequence continues at coordinate 4,486,072 of NW_006921748.1, forward strand.
CACCACTGACTATTTCCTAACCATTACCATAACTAAACACTATTTAGGGTGAAGGCTAACCAAACATAAACATTTTACCTCACTTTAAAGATCAATGAGCTTACATGAACCAAGGAAGGAGTCTGCAACTTCACAATTTTCAGCCCTCAATGAGTTTGATCTCCACATGTGGAGTTAAGCAATTGTTATGTTCAAGGAACCTAAAACAATTAACTTGAGATTCATTAACTGAGTAATTAATTATTTGTTTTGTACTTGATTATTTCTAGAAAGATACAGGACAAAATTCAAAAGCATACACAGTAAAACACAGTGTATTTATTGGATATGGGTACAATTTGTCTCCAAGCTTCCTAGAGAACTGGAGAAAAAAAAAAAAAAAAAGACAAGGTAGGAATCATATCATTTAAGGCTTAAAAAATTAAACTCAAGCCAGGTGAGCCAGGTGCAGAGGAGAAGTGTGATTCTTTTGGTACTAAGATCATAGTCATAATGGAAAATCACTCTTGTGGAGTGGGCAACCTCCCAAAAATACATGCATCCATATTACGAAAACAATAATGATTTTCACAGGATCTTTTGTAGAAAGTCCCTCTGTGTAGCCATTGACATGGCAGCAAAACTCAATACGGTGATAGTATTTTTTATGGTTTTGCCATTGCTTATGTGGGAGCTCTGGTGGCATAGTACCTAAGGCATTTGACTGCTAACCAGAAGGCTGGCGGTTCCATCCCACCAGCCAGTCCTCAGAAGGAAGGTTGGGTGATTTACTTCTGTGCTGTTACCTCCTCAGAAACCCAAGGAGGTCCAAGGGGTTGTTATGAGTCGGATTTGACTTGAAGGCAGTG
>NW_006921748.1:4487368-4489488 GCF_000298275.1 Orycteropus afer afer
TTTTGGAAGATATTCAGAGACAGCTAGCCCAAAAGTTCAGTAAACTCTAGCCATCACCCCCTGCAATCTTTATTTCTATAACTCTTACATTTGTACTAAATTTCACCAAAATCTATCAAATACTACAGGAGATATGCTGATTTGATAAGTTTATTCAGCTTTCATTTTGTCTCAAGAAGAATGACTGTGGTAAAAAAAATAAAGTGACATCTTGACACCCTACAATAAGATACATAATTATAGCAAAATAGGTCAATGAAGAATAAACCGACACTAAAACAAAAAAGTCCCACTGTAATGAAAGAGGGAAACTACTCCAGCAGAATGAACAAACCAATGAATGGGCTACTGATAGCAAGGCACAACTTTTATTAAAAGACCAATGAGAGGAGTTCCGGTAAGATGGCGGATTAGGCAGAAAGACTGTACACACCCTCTTCAACAAAGAAAAGAGAAATCAATTAACACAGACACAGAAGATAACCCTGGACCCCTGAGCCTTGAAGAGAAGGATATAGAAGTGGACTAAACTCCAACTAGCAGAAGAATTTGTATGAAAATACCAAAATAGGAGACAGATGGAGCTGTGATCCTGAAGGCACAGACAGCTTCAAGAGTGCCAAGTGGTGGTAGGACCTAAGAATCAACCTAAAAAACGGAGAAGGTGAAGAGAAAAGTGGAATGAGCTGTGGACTTTTGCAGGTCCGGAGGGTGCCGCCATTTTGAATGTTTACAAGCAGCTTGACCATTTTGGATATTTAAAGAGACAGCGCTCTCACAGATTCCAGGGGCTTAAGAACAGGTTCTGCTTGCCAGCAACACCAAGGATACTCTGGACCTGCATGACTGGAAAGGTGCAACATTCCTCTTGTTACTGTTATACCCCACACCTGCTTGCTGAATGGAGGGGTGGCCATCCCCCACTCCCACCCACCTTCTGGGCCTGAAAGAACTCCATCCCAGTCTGTGCATTCAGACAGAGCCTGAGTGACCTGCCTTGTCCTCCACCTATTTTTTTCTCTTTTTTTATTTTCATTTTTTTTTCTTTTTGCTTTCTTTTTTCTGGTGTTTAGTTTATTGTATTTGTATGTTTTAAAACTACTATTATTATTAATACTTTTGTCATTTTTACTATTATTCTTTGTTCTTCCCCTCCCAGATCCTAGTTTTCAGCTTTTTTTCTTTTCCCTGTTCCTGGTTGAAAAAAATTATTATTTTTTATTTAATTTTTTTTCTTTCCCCTTTTTATCATGGTTAACCCCATTGCTTGTTTTTCACTTTGCATATTTCCCATTGTTTTTCTTCATTATTCTCCTTCTCTTCCTTTTCTCTCTTAGTGCCCTATGCCCAGATATTGCAGGTTTTCTTGGTTGTTTTCCCTTCTTCTTTTTCCTTTTCTTCTTTTTTTGGTTACTGTTCCTGTGTTATTACATGGTGTGTTTTTTGTCCATTTACTTTTAGTTTTTTGATCGCTATTCAACTGTAATTTTTGAGTGGAAGACAGCAACAGTCCCCGTAAAACACAACTACACCACACCTCCTACAATGTCACTTACTGAGAAAGAGCCACTACCTCCTTCTCCACCAAAGGACAAATGATAAAAAATGATCAAGAAGACCCTGAATCACCCTTGGCTGCTCTTCACAAACAGTTAACAGAGATCTAAATACAACAATGCCACGATGTCTCAGAGGCATAGACCATCACAGTCCACATAAAGAAGCAGGATAAAGTGGTAGAAACAAGGGATCAGGATACAGACACAGAACACATCAGTGAGGAAGAAGCAGCATTGGAACTCTCTGATAAGGAATTCAAAAGAATTATATTTAAGTATCTTAAAAGGACTGAGAGTCAGACCAAAGAAAACAAAGAAAAAACCCTAGAAGAATTTTGGAAGAAAATACAAGACCAAAATGACAAAATAAATGAAAAATTAGAAATGATTCTAAATCTATAGATAGAAATCCAGAAGATTAATACTAAATTGTCAGAAATAAATAATACATTGGAAGGGCAAAGGAGCAGAATTCATGCAATGGAAGACAGAATTAATGAGATGGAAGAAAAATATCTGAATACTTCTTTGGAAAGGGATCATTCAGGAAAAAAAAAAAAA
>NW_006921748.1:4493528-4502383 GCF_000298275.1 Orycteropus afer afer
AAGCAGTATGGCAATTCCTTCTAAAGTTGAAATTAGAAATACCATTTGACCCAGCCATTCCATTACTAGGTATATATCCTAAAGAAGTGAAAGCCATGACAAGAACAGATATATGCACACCCATGTTCATCATAGCACTATTTACAATAGTCAAAAGATGGAAACAACCTAGGTGTCCATCAACTGAGGAATTGATAATCAAACTATGGTACATACACACAATGGAATACTATGCAACACTGAAGAATAATGTAGAATCTGCATAACATGGATGAACTTGGAGGACATTATGCTGAGGGAAATAAGTCAATCACAAAAGGGCAAATATTGTATTAGTCCATTATTGTAAAAGTCAAGGAAAGGTTTATCTATAGAAGGAAATTTTCTTTGTCAGTTACCAGAGGTGAGAGGGGAGGGGAGGGAACGCTGTAGATAGATAGAGATAAGTATTGATTTGGGTGAAGAGAAGGGCAATGTACCAAATGTGAGTGACCAACATGGCAGTACCGAGGAAGAGAAAGACAATCTTGCAATACTTCCAAAAGTGCTAGATCTATTTCTCCATCCCTTTGAATCTGAGTGCCCTACGGCAGCTTTGCCTGACAGAATAGTGTAAAGTGATGCTGTTCCCTTTCCTGGCATAATTCTTGACTGGCTTGGCATCTTCCATTATGTGCCTCTTGGAGTCAGTTTAAGAAGTGCATACTCAGTTGACTTTCAGATGATCCAGCCCCAGTTACTCTCTGAATGCCACTGCTTGAGGCACCCCATGTGAGAACTCCCCAGCTGGATCAAGTCAACCCAAGACAGTAATACATTTGTTATAAGCCTCTAAGCTGTGATTTGAAGAGCCAAATTCTCTGTATACATAGCTTCCATGACTCATCTGTCAGTTTGTTGTACTATGAAAGGCTGCGTACTGCTATGAGACTGGAGAAGAAAGATATTCACTTGTGTTTTTTTTTTTTTGACTGTGCAGAGGCATTCAACTGTGTGGATCATAACAAATTATGGATAACATTGCAAAGAATGGTAATTCCAGAACACTTAATTGTGCTCATAAGGAACCTATACATAGACCAAGAGGCTGTTGTTGAAACAGAACAAGGGGATACTGCATGCTTTAAAATCAGGAAGGGGTGTGTGTCAGGGTTGAATCCTTTCCCCATACTTATTCTATCTGTATGCTGAGCAAATAATCCAGGAAGAGGACCCTATGAAGAAGAATGAAGCATTACAATTGGAGGAAGAACCATTAATAACCTGCAATATGCAGATGACACAACCTTGCTTGTTGAAAGTGAAGATGACTTGAAGCACTTACTGATGAAGATTAAAGACTATAGCCTGCAGTGTGATTACACCTCAACACAAAGAAAACAAAAATCCTCACAACTGGACCAATAAGCGGCATCATGATAAATGGAGAAAAGATTGAAGTTATGAGGAATTTCATTTTACTTGTATCCACAATCAATACCCATGGAAATAGCAGAGAAGAAATCAGACGATGTATTGCACTGGGCAAATCTGAAGAAAAAAAAAAAGGCTTTTATTGGGGGGGTTGGACTGTTGTTGGTCTATTTATTTATTTTTATTTTTTATTTTAAGAGCTTGTTTTACATTCAACGTTACGTGTACATTTAGTTTCACTCTCCATTTACCATGTCCAACCCTTACCCAGTCTCCTCTCCTCCCTACCCAGTGACCCTCCCCCTGTGCCCCTTATATTTATGCACTCCTGTTTGTCCTGCATTTCCTTAATTTAAATGCTGGTCCTCTGGTGCTCCATGGTCTATTGCTTTAAGGGATGTATTACCATAGAGTATGTGGGCGCATCATCCTGGGTTGAGTGGTCTATGTGTACATCTTGTTAACTATTGGGCTGAGAGCCAGCCCCTGGGCATGCGTTTTATTCCAGGCACAGAATGTATTCCAGGGCCATAGTATTGGGGGTCTCACTAGATTTAATCTGACCAGTAATTCTGGTCATTACTGAGTTTTTTTAATTTTGTTCCACGTTTTCCCTCCCATTCTATCCAGAATCTCCAGTTTTGCTCTTTTCCTGAGTGGTTGGCATTGGTAGCCAGGCACCAGCTAGTTCTTCTGGTCTCAAGGGCCATCGTATCCTATGGCTGATTGCTTCCAAATGCCCTTGTTTTTTTTTTTAAAAAAAAAAACAAAAAACAGAAAACCTCTTTTAAGTGTTGAAGAGAAAAGATGTCACTTTGATTAAAGTGTTGAAGAGAAAAGATGTCACTTTGAAAACTAAGGTATGCCTAACCCAAATTTTTCAACCTCTTCATATACATGTGAAAGCTGGACAATGAACAAGGAAGACCAAAGAATAGTTAATGCTTTTGAGTTGTGGTGTTGGTGAAGAATACTGAAAGTACCATGGACTGCCAGAAGAACTAACAAATCTGTCCTGGAAGAATTGCAGCTAGAATGGTCCTTGGAAGTGAGAATGGCCAGACTTTATCTCAACAATTTTAATCATGTTGTTAAAGGAGACCACTCCCTGTAAAAGGATACTATGCTGGTAAAGTGGAGGGTCAGCAAAAAAGGGGACAACCCTTAACAAGATGGACTGGCACAGTGTCTGCAACGATGGCCTCAAGTATAACAAGTGCACAACCAGGCACTGTTTCCTTCTGCTTTCTCAAACCCCCACCACACCAAATGTCTAGCACACTGTAGCATTTTATTAATGCCTTCTCATGTTTTTCTATGATGATTTCAAGTAATGTCACTATGATTTGGAGCCAACTCTATGGCACCTAAAAACAGTAACAACATACATGGACTTATGCCCACCTGAACTGCTTGAAACTATATTCTTCCCTCTCTCTGCCCTTTGAAATTTCAGCCACTCTTCAAAGCTTAACTAACATAATTCCCCTTTTCAGCACTAACCTCCCTCCACTTTTAGGCACATATCACCATTCTGTAAGTTTTCTCAATCACAGGATATAGAACACAGTCTTCCTTCATGCATTTATTCATCACAAAATATTTACTGAATGCCTATTTCCCAAGCATAAATGAATACAATACAGTGGCCGATCTCAAGAAAATTACAGACTGTGAGGGTAACAGATATGGACAATATAGAAGTTCACTGATCGTGGTACACAGGGAGCTTCTCAGGAATGGTGAGAATGGGCAGCAGGGAAGGAAGGAGTCAGGAAAGTCTCCAGAGGAGAAGTGAGCCCAGCATGAAGAGATAAGGAAGAACATTCTCTATAAAAGGGACTGCACATGCAAACAGATTTCTGAGGTAGAGGCAGTATGGTGCTTCTGAGGAAATGCAAGCATTTCATTGTTGTCTAGGTGTAAAACAGAAGTCCAAGAGTGTTTAGAAGATTTATAAAGAAGAAAGTAGATCATAGGGAACCTCCTATGTATGTCAAAGAACTGGGATTTTTCCCTCACAAACTAAGGAGATCCTCAAGGTTGTAAGGAGAATGTCATGGTCTGATTCATGCTTTGATTTACTTTACTAGCATATATGTGAAAGATAGAGATGAGGAGGGCAAGTCTGAGAGAAGAGAGGGCTCAATTAAGCAGTTATAACAATAGTCCATCCCAGAGATGGCAAGAGGTTGCCCAAGGGCAATGGCCATGGTGGGAAAGAGAATTAATCTAGCCCAACTCATAAATATATAAGAGGGAAAGTGAAGCCCCAGAAGGTCAAGTGTTGGTTCTTCAGATTTTGACAACAAGTCAGGAACAGAATTTGAAATAAATTTCAGGTTAATTGATTCTTCACTTTCTCCATTGTATTAATATTACATTTATAACTTTCTAACTTATTCCCTCTTTCATAAAGGGATCAAGTGATACTCATCTTTGTATATCTCATAATGCATAGTCCAGACCCATATAAATAGTGTTTGAAAATATAATCTTAATTTAATTGATATTTAAGTCCCATCTTTGTGGCTGTTTTATAACCATGTTTATCACACTCTTTATTTATATGCTTACCAAAAAATATTTATCAATGTACAGTAATTCCAAAAGGCAAGATTCTGAAGTAAAGAGTGGACATTTTTGTGTCAACAATGCATCTTGATATTTTTAAGAAAAGTATGTGCATGTACTTGTTATCTCTACAATAAATACAAACCATGTTCTTTTCCTAAGGGGCAGCTTGGTACTCCTTCAGAGGAGTCTCCCTGACCTTCCAAACTTGCAGCTATCTCTGCCTTCTCAAATCCCCACCACACCAAATGTCTAGCACACTTTAGCATTTCATTAATGCCTTCTCATGTTTTTCTATGATGATTTCAATATGTTGATCTTATTTCCTCAGTGAAATGTTAAAGTTTTGTGGGTAAGGAGGGCAGACCGCACTTGTTTTGCTCCTTTTCCTTGTACACGGTGAAAATATAGAACAGAGTTAGAAATACTTGACCAGTCAGCTCATAAAAGTATCCTGAAGTTATCCTTGCCTTTAAGGCATTTGTAAACTAAGACACAGGAGGTAAATACAGAGCAGCATTTAAAGGAAATAAGTGTGATGACAAAATGGGGGAGAAAATGAACTTGTGCTGACTTAAAGTGATATCATTTTATTTTGTCATTGTCCATGAGGTGTATAAAGAATGATTCTTCTGCAAAGGAATAAGCAGGATCTTGAAGATGTCAAAAGATGATTGCAAACCTGATATGAAATTCTGAAGGCAACTGAAAGTAAAATGAAGATAAAGATTTTCTTCACTAGAGCTCTGGTAGCATAGTGCCTAAGGCACTTGACTGCTAACCAGAAGGCTGGCAGTTCAAACCCACCAGCCAGTCCTCGGAAAGAAGATGGGGCAATCTACTTCTGTAGTGAAACTGCCTCAGAAACACAAGGGGGATCACTATGAGTTGGGTCCAACTCAATGGCACATAACAACAGCAACAGCACTGCCCTGAGTCTAGAAAAGAGAGCTCAATATATAATTAAATATGATTTCTTAGGAAGTGAATATTACTGAACATATAAGAAGAAACCAATTCCATTGTCTTTCTCCTGCTCCTTACAAGCTTCTCCTTAGTCATTAATGAAATAAGTTAATGATTATTTTTCTCTCCTTGGCCTTCTATGCCTAGAATTTGGAAGCTTACCAAGGTACTCACTGAGGATAGACAAAAACAACAAATCAGATAGAAGAACCGGGGAACTGGATAGATCAAAGAGATAAGTCAAAGTCTTTTATTACAACAATATTTTTAAAATAATAGATTGTGTTCCAGTTGTTTGGGCTCCTTGCTACCACAAAAACTAGGATTGGTTCTTGTACATGGAGTCTAATAAAAATCAGGTAGTAGACAAATATCTACTACATTTTTCCATGTTTTTTAATTCAATTTTTATGAGTCTCTGGCTGAAGCAAGTATGGCTAAAGAAACAAGGATGTCTAGGTGTTTTAACTGCAGGCTGATATATGCTCAGAAATGCAGGGATAGAATGGACCTGGGGAATCAACTACTCCAATCCACTCATATCATAGGAAATTGAGATATACACCAGGACATCCTAACCATGTTCATGTCATCACAACATATAAAATGAATATATTTTTATGACATGCTGGGATAATTTGTGAAGTCTGCTCATGACTAACAATACTCATCTAGGAGCACTGGCTGCCCTCAGCCCTGCTTAGACTTTGAGAAGGCTGTGGGGATCAATATTTTGGCATGCTATAACCCAATCACAGTACTTTAGTCTATCAAGGACACATTAGGGAGGAAGTTGTAGTCCAGAGTTTCCATATTCAAACAGCAGATTTATAGGAGAAATAGTATCTGAATTCTTTATTCTCAGTAAGGTGTGTGTATTGTCTTGGCCAAGTGATCAGGGCCTGTGGTTAGAAGTAAAATGGTCCATAATGGAGCAATGTTTGTGAGATACAAATGGTGGTTGCTTACGAGATTTCACCTGGTCTTACGCAAAATGTACATCTCCATTTTTTAATTTTTCCAAGGTCTTGGCGTAAGAAAATGACAAATTTCAATCATTGCTCTATCCCACTCTCCTCATCCCATTCATTAACCTTATTCCTTATTACAGTAGATGAAGAGGAGCTGGAATGAATGTTGTCTGTCTACTGATATCACAGTCTCTGTGATTGAAAGTCAGATGTGTTTCCTCAATGCAATCCACCTGAATACCAACAATTGCTGTTAACCAGCATACTTATGACAATGATCTTTTTGTTGCTACAATGACATGGATACAAATAATCTCTTTCCGGAGTTTCCAATTGAAATATATTGTTAGTGTGTAAAGTTCATGACAACAGTTGCCTCATTCAGTTCTTTTTCTTAATAAGTGGATAAAATCATAATTTTTAGAATAGAAAAAATATTAGTAAAAATTACTGCTATAAATTCCATACACATAAACACTCATAAAAGTTCATCTAAAGTAATAAATATCCTGATGTTGCAAGCCTCCTATTTATTATATTTTAAAAAAATGTATTTCACTGTGCCATTTTTCTTATCTTTAATACTTTTACACAGAGTCCAGAGGCTTGCTGAGTCTGTGGATAGTCAAATCTCAGCCCCAGTAGCCTTCCCTAGCTAGCCACAGAGAACTTGACAGGCATCTAAACTATTTATGAACTTTGTGCCTCATTGGATTAAAACCTATGTGAACATACTTCAATTTTATAGGGTACTTGTGGCAGTGCTCAAAATGGAAACACCAAGGCAACTGGCCACTGCTGTTATTAACATTCCGTCTGTTAGCCTTCCTTCTCTATCACAATTGTTTCCACACTGAGTTCTTTTCTGATATTCGAAAAATGAGACACACAGAGAGAATACTACTGCTTATGAAATGTTTTCTTGCATGCTCTACACTTGAGAATCTAACAAGGTGTTCCCTAGTCCATTAAAAAGTATTACTTTAGCAAGTTCAAGGTTGAAAATCTTATGACTACAGGATTATTCTTTTTAAGCATTTGGAAATCTTGCTTTTTATATAACTCCACTTCCACTGCACTGAGAAATCCTCAACACTTTATTCATTTCACTTGACTACTTTTTAATCTCAGTCTTTATGAGGACACTAATGACCCTCACAGATTGTTACCCTCCAGTGAAATAACAGAGCATTGGCAGCGGCTGATTCCAGTGGAAGAGTTTGGAAACTCACTGTAAATCTTCCTGTTTTGCTGTTCTTCAAACTGGCTTTGCCATCTGCCTTATGAATTAGATTTTTGTTGTGGAATTTCACATGATCTAAAATATGGTTATTGCCATCCATAAACTGGGGTTCCTGGAGAGTATTAATTAAGTCCAAAATATTGCACCAATGTGCGCAATAAAATACAGCACAAATGTCAGGGCCCAACCATCATCATAACTTGCTCTGCATTCTATGATGGCTGTTCTTTCTCTCAAAACTCAGAGATGATTTGGTTGTAGCAGCCAAGGAAGTGAAACCCAAAGACTTAAATTCAGGTAGATGAAATAAAGTGAAACAGATCTTATTGTTCCCAAACATTCTCTTGGATATAATGGCATCTTGACATTTTATCAGTCACTCAAGCAGTCTTTTTCAGCACTATCAGCCAGAGCTTGAAGGATAGAGCTGTAAAGAAAGGACTGTCAGCCATAAACATTCCTCAAAACCATGAAAACCACAAATGAGAGCTTAAGTAATGGAGGACGCAATACCCTTGATATTTCAACAATTACCTGCAACAACAGGCTTTGTTCACAATAGGGGTCATTTTTAAAAAAAAAAAGCCTTGTCAGGCCTGGACTAGTGGGGGTCAGGGGAGAGATGAAGAGAGGAGAGAAAGGAAAAAAAAAAAAAAAAAAAAAAGGGAGAAGGGGGAGGGTCAATACAATGCCCTTAGGTTAAAAAGTGAGCTTGAGTAGGGAGCATATTTAAGAATGCTTATGAGAACTGTTTGACAATAACCACACACACACACACACACACACACACACACGATTGATCCAAAGATATTAATATTATTAAACTTGAAGTGAGGCTTTGATATCATTAGAAAGGCATTTACACTTATCAATCTGTTTCCTTTGTGGTCATTCCTATTGTCAAATTACAGAGGAGAAAAATAGCAGGGAATAGATTGAAGGGAAGGTAGCAATGGATAAGAGCATAAGTGTGGGAAGGCAAAATTATTTAACTCCATTACACCTCAGGAAGATAACACTGTGTTGTGGGAAAGAGAAAGACTAATTTTAAACAGATTTGGTGCTATTATCTTGGCACTTGGGTCCCAAGAAAACTAAATGAAATTGTATATACACAACCACCAAGTCACCCAAACCCAAGAGATGGCAAACGTGGAAAGGTTAAATGCCTTAGAAATTGCATTTGTGGAGTTTCTTAACACAAGAGATTAATGGTTACTCAAAGCAATGGGTAAATATTAGGCAAAGACCATTAGCCCTGGAAAACACATCAGTGCATCAGAGTTCTCGTGCTTCTCAGATCAATTTTAAATAGGTTATCTCAGACTTTTCTAACATTTAATGAGAAACATATGGTTGTGTTGTTTTTGTTTTTGATTCTCTTTCCTCTACCCATGTTGTCTTTTCCATACTACCTAGGAGAGGACAATCTAAACAAAGGGATCTGTGACAGTGTGTTAATTCTGCTGTCCCTGAAGCAATTGGAAAAGGGACATTTCATGTTTGTTTTCTTAAATTAAACAGTCCATTGTAAATACTTAGATTGAATAGTAGACCCCTCAGATGAACCCCCGGGACAACTCAGGGACGCCCAAAGCAGCAGGCCAGAAGAGCAGGAGAAAGGGGATTAAAAGCCAAGAAGCCAGACAGAGGAACAGTCAGCCACAGGGACCCAGGTGGGGGTGATA
>NW_006921748.1:4505552-4529800 GCF_000298275.1 Orycteropus afer afer
AAAATTTACTTTATTTATTTACTTTTAGTTTCTTTTTCTAAAGTTACACCCAAATTCATCTGTTGTTGTTGTTGTTGTTATGTGCCGTCGAGTTGGACCCGACTCATAGCGACCTCTCCTTGGGTTTCCGAGGCAGTATCACTACAGAAGTAGATTGCCCCATCTTCCTTCTGATGAGTGGCTGGTGGGTTTGAACCACCAGCCTTCGGGTTAGCAGTCAAGTGCCTTAGGCTCTATGCTACCAGAGCTCCTCAAATTCATCTAAGGCCTATGAAATACCTAGCTAAATCTTTTTGTAACTAGCAAATAAACAACTCAGATGTTCAATCAAATGGTCCAGTTTTGAAAGTAGCAATAGACATATCTGCTTCCTTCAATCAACCATGCAATTTGTCTTCGTTAAAAGAATCACTTCTTTAAACCAAAGATTTGTGGAAACAATTAGTCCTAGCAACTGGTACACCATGCAAACTGTAGCCTATACAACTATGAGACCAGAAGAACTAGATGGTGTCCAGCTATCACTGTCAACTGGTTACTCGGATGGGGATGTATGGAGGAGATCCTGGATAGAGAGGGAGAAAAATATGGAACAAAGCTCAAAATCATTTGGAAAAAAAAGGGGGGGCAGGTTTGCTGGTCTGATAGAGCCTGGTGGAACCCCTGAGACTATGGCCACTAGCTGCTCTTGAGGTCTGGAATTGAACCCAAAACTATGGCTTCCAGCCAAACAAAAGACGGGCATATGAGTTGAATATTTACCTGAGGTAGATACACCCCTTGGAGAGATCAATCATGGGAGAAAGAAGAACTGCTTTTACACAGGGAGACAGCTCATGGGGCAGGAGTGCATGGAGCGATGGACACAGGGAAGAGGTGACTATGGGGAGGAAGTGGGAGGGGAGCTGTTGCATTGGGGTAAATTATAGTAAACGTCATGAGACAAAGTGTAGGTGAACTGTTGTATGGAAAGTGAATTTTCTCTGTAAATTTTCACCCAAATCACAATTAAAAAAAAAGAAAGAAAGAAAGAATCACTTCTTTTTACTCTGTCAGTAGCTTATAATAAGGGATCAATAGAGAAGTGCGTATGTGCTACGGCTTGACTGACCTGTAAAACAACTTCTGATGATCCCAATATTTCCCTTTGTGAATAGTACAGCATGAAATAGCTTGGTCCCACCCATACAGAAGCCTGTGATAGTACAAGGAACAAAGCCACACAGTAGCAAACCATGCACACTTTTCATATATTGAGGACTATCCACAGATTCAAATCTGAGTTCATTTGTGCTTGGAAATCATGGGTCAGGAGTAAAGAAACCTTTGAGGAGACTATTTCACAAAAGAACAAAAAAGTCTCCTCCCAATGGTCAGAAAAAAGAAATGTATTTACTCTTGGTATCAAATAAATAAAATGTTCTAACTTTTAGCAAAAGTGACATTGTTGGTAACTATGAGAGCCTCTGTACAGGGAAATCTGATTAGAGTGGAGGATGCTGGGATGAAGAAAGGCTTTTTCCTTTATATTTTCTCTGTCTCTGAATTCTCTCTATCTATATCTATATATATATATATATATATATATATATAATATCTATATGTTGATATTTATTAGGTGATTTTACAATAACTATGTATAAATTTGTGTTTAAAAAAAAAGGAGGACTTGTATTGCTTCTGGTGCATAGATTGCTTCCAATGACATTTCTTAAATGTATATACTCTTCAAAAGGAAAGGTGTCCAGAATCTATTCCACCCTGTACCCTTTAAGCCAGAACATAGGCCCCTTCTGTCTTGGTAATAAAGAAAATAAATAGAGAGAGAGGATGGAAGGAAGGAAGGAAATCAAGTTAGCCTAAGAATTTTCTTGGAACTCACAATTTCTCCTTTCTCTCCCACCCAAGTCAGTCAAGTTCTCATTTCCTTGTTTATCTCAACTTAGCACTCCCAGACTTCAAAACTTGCTTAGAATCCACTTTAGTTCAGATGACTGTCTGGGGCCTAGCCTGGATCTTCAGATTTCAACTTTGCTTTGTTGTTCCTGTTTTGCTTAGATCTCTTGATTATTTAGGCTAGAACTCTCAGCTCCACACTGCAACTCTGCAGAACTAGAACTTCCAAGGATCTAGTTTCTAAAATACTCCCCTTTTCCAGATAGAGGAGCCAAATTCTAGTTAGCTGGAGAGTAGATTAGATAGTCAAAATCATTATTATCATCATCATCATTTTTTGAAAGAAAAAGAATTCTAGCCAGAAGGTAAAGCAACTATGAAGAAAACTGAAAGAAACTAAACTGAAAAGCAAAGAATCCAACAAGACAGGCAGAAAGAAAAAAAAAAAAAAATTCAAGGCAAAGAGGAGAAGGAATTATGCCTCTGGTGTCAACCCACTGCCCCCAAACACAAGGGTACTCTTGATCTGGGTTTCCAAGGCTCCAGTATTTCTGAGAACACCTGAGCTAATATGATGGGACCATCTTGTTTCTCTTTTCTATTTCCTTTTTTCACTTCACATTTGTATCTGTCACTCTTTCTGTGTATGTACCTAGTATTAAAAAAAAAAGTATGAATGAGCAACTCCTAACTTTTCAGCCTCGTGCCACATGGGTAGCAGAGAAGAGGAGAATTCTGACACTATGCTCAAGGAAATTTGCCTATACAGAGGAGATAACACTAACATGTATTAATAAGTAACTGAGGAAAGAAACCTCTGCTTTCTCCAGAAAAATGTGATTACTAAAAAGCTTTGTAGGCTCTGAACTGTACACTTAATGGTTAAAATGGAAAATTTTATGTGATATAGGAAGATGGGTGATCTACTTCTGTAAATATTTACAGTTTTGGAAACGCAGTGAGGGTTACTATGAGTCAGAATCGACTTGATGGCAGTGAGTGTGTTTATATATATGTATGTGTGTATATATACAAACACACACACACACACACACACACACACATATATATATATATATATATTTGACTGCTAACCAGAAATTTGATGGTTCAAACCCACCAGCTACTCCACAGAACCACAGAAGGAAAATGGGGCTATACATATATACATACATAGTCTCACACAATTTAAAAAAAATAAAGGTTTTCAGAATGATTGCTTTACCATGCAAAGAATGACCCAGCTCCAAGTCTGGGAATAGAAACAGAAAAAAGAAAAAGATGAGATTTTTTTCACATAAAAAAATAAAGAACATATTGGGTTTTGTTGGAGGCTTAGTTATCCAGTGCTGCTATAACAGAAATGCCACAAGTGAACAGTTTTAACAGAAAGAAATGTATGTTCTCATAGCTTAGGGGCCAGTTGTTTTTAGGTGCCTTCAAGTTGGCTCCGCGTCACAGTGACCCCGTGGACAACAGAACGAAACACTGCCGGGTCCTGTGCCTTCCTCACAATCCTTGCTATGCTTGAGCCCATCATTGCAACCACGGTGTCAATCCATATCATCAAGGTCTTCCCCTTATTCTCTGAACTTCTACTTTACCAAGCATGACATCTTTCACCAAGGAATGGTCCCTTCTGACAACAAGACCAAAGCAGTGAGATGAAGTCTGGCCATTCTTGCTTCCATGGAACATTCTGGCTGCACTTTTTCCAGTCAGATTTGTTCAGTCTTCTGTCAGTCCATGGCATTTTCAGTATTCTTTGCCAACACCACAATTCATAGCCATCAATTCTTCTTCAGTCTTCCTTATCATTGTCCAGCTTTCACAAGCATATGAGGCAATTGAAAATAGCATGGCTTGGGTCAGGCACACCTTAGTCTGCAAAGCGATATCTTTGCTTCTTAACACTTTAAACAGGTCTTTTGCCACAGATTTTTCCAGTGGAATACGATGTCTGATTTCCTGACTGCTGCTTCCATGGGTGTTGCCTGTGGAACCAAGTAAAACGAAATCCCTGACAACTTCAGTCTTTTCTCCATTTATCATGATGTTGCTCACTGTCCACTTGTGAGGATTTTCACTTTATTTATGTTGAGGTGTGATCCTTACTGAAGACTATAGTCTTTAATCTTCACCAGTAAGTGCTTCAAGTCATCCTCACTTTCAGCAAGCAATATTGTGTCAACTGCATACAGCAAATTGTTAATGAGTTCCTCCAATCCTGATGCTGTGTTTTCTTCATATAATCCAGCTTCTCAGATTGTTTGCTCAACATACAGATTGAGTAAGTATGGTGAAAGGATACAACCCTGATGCACTCCCTTCCTGATTTTAAAACATGCATTATGCCCTTGTTCTGTTTGAATGGCAGGATTTTAGTCTGTGTACAGGTTCCTCATAAGCACAATTAAGAATTCCCATTCTTTGCAATGTTATCCATAATTCGTTATGATCTACACAGTCGAATGTCTTTGCATAATCAATAAAACACAGGTAGACATCTTTCTAGTATTCTCTGCTTTCAGCTAAGAGCCATGTGACATCAGCAATGATATTCCTCATCCCATATCCTCTTCTGAATCCAGCTTTAATTTCTGGAAGTTCTCTGTCAACATACTGCTGTAACCATTTCTGAATTATCTTCAGCAAGATTTTACTTGCATGTGATATTAATGATGTTGTTGTTGTTGTTGTTATGTGCCGTCGAGTTGGCCCCGACTCATAGCGACCCCTTCTTGGGTTTCCGAGGCAGTATCACTACGGAAGTAGGATTGCCCAACCTTCCTTCCGAGGAGTGGCTGGTGGATTTGAACCGCCAGCCATCTGGTTAGCAGGCAAGTGTCTTAGCCACTATGCTACCAGAGCTCCCGATATTAATGATATTGGTCTATAATTTCCACATTCTGTTTTATAATCTTTCTTTGCAATGGGCACAAATATGGATCTCTTCCACTCAGCTGGCTGGTTAGCTGTCTTCCAAATTTCTTGGCATAAATGAGTAAGCACCTCCAGTGCTGCATTCATTTGTTGAAACATCTCACTGGGTATTCCGTCAATTCCTGGTTCTTTGCTATTCACCAATTCCTTCAGTGAAGCTTGGACTTCTTCCTTCAATACCATTGGTTCTTGGCCAAAGGCTACCCCTGAAATAGTTGGACATCGAATGACTCTTTTTGATACAGTGACTCTGTGTATTCTTTCCATCTTCTTTTGATGCTTCCTGTACCACTCAATATTTTGACCATAGCATCCTTCAATATTGCAACATGAGGCTTAAATTTTTTTCTTCAGCTCTTTGAGCTTCAGTAATGCTTATGGATCTAGAAGTCTTAATTCAGAGTGCTGGCTCTAGGGAAATGCCTTCTTTCTTTGTTGGCTCTGGAGGAAGGTCCTTGTCTCTTTAGTTTCTGCTTCCTCGTTCCTTGGAAATCTCCATGTATCTTGGCATCTATCTTATTCTATCTGTGCTTGTTCACTTGCTTATTTAATCTCTTTTATATCTCAGAAGAGATAGACCCACAACATACCCTACGCTAATTCTGCTTCACTAACATATGTATACAACACATTCCAATGTGGGATTATAACCACAGTCATAGGGGTTAGGATTTGCAACACTATTTTGAGGGACACAATTCAATCCATAACAGTGGAGATGGGAGTAAAGAAGAGATGACAAGAAAGAATAGACAGAAAGACCTAGAGATATAGGGAAGAATGAGAAGGACTTTTGATCACAAAAAAAAAAGCCTAATATTTGATTTTAAGATTTTGCTTTCCTGGAATACAGACTCTTTCTTCTCCCCAAACTTTCAGTAAAACATGAAAAATACAAAAATCTGCTACTAGTATCAATTTTGTGGAAATAAGAGAAATGCACTGAGATCCCTTTCTTGGATCACTCACAGATAGATGTCACAGTGGAAACAAACAGGAAATAAACACAGGATGGATCACCAGAATTCAAGGAGGCAAGTAGGCAGAGTCAGACACTGGCCTTTATAACCTACACTTGAAGTCTTGGAACTCTTAGGGAGGACAATGGACTTTCAACAAGGCATGGAACATGGGTATAGTCCATCTAGATCTTAAAAAAAAGAGACTAAATTTAACAATTTGACCCCACTTAACCAGCCATATAATGAAATACATGTGTCAAATACGTAACAAATAACAAACAATGCTAGGGAGCAATGAGAAATCCAAGCAAGCAGAGGCTCAGGAAAGGATTTAGAGCAATTGAGTTTCAAGCATAAGAGACATGCAGACCTCAGAGTTGTTGTTGTTAGATGCTGTCAAGTCAGCAACTCATAGTGACTCTATGTACAACAGCATGCAACACTGACCAGTCCTGCACCATCCTCCCGATTGTTGCACTGTTTAAGCCCATGTTGCCGCCATTGTGTCAATCCATCTCATTGAGGGGCTTCCTCTTTAAAACAGACCATATACATTACCAAGCATTATGTCCTTCTCCAGGGACTGGTCTCTCCTGATAACATGTCCAAAAAATGTGAGACAAAGTCTTGCCATCCTTTCTAAGGAGCATTCTAGCTGGACTCATTGATCTCAGCAGCTAAAATGAAATATGACCACTATAGTACAAGGTTGATGCAACGCCATTTGAAAACTGTGTCCTTGCCTCAAAGACTTTTTAAAGACAGTCAAAGCCTGTTGGGACTAGTCACATGCAACACCAACCCAAAACACTAGGGGAAAGAGAATTTCTTCACAGAGTTAGCTAGAGAGTTCTAGTTGACTTTGAGCCATCCACCCAGGGTCTAGTTTAATAGTGCTTTTGCTATGAATTTTCCACATAGAAATGAAGAATGTTATTGTAGTATCAAGGAGTGCTAGTGGTGTAGGGTTAAGGCATTTGGCCTCTAACCAAAAGGTCAGTGGTTTGAACCCAGAAGCTGAGGATAAGGAAGAAAGATGAGGCAGTCTGCTTGCATAAAGATTTATGACCTTGAAAACCCAATGGGGGTCACTATGAGTTGTAACTGACTTGACGGCAGTGAGTTTGGTTTATTATTATTATTATTATTATTTTATTATTATAGTATCATCTGCTTCTCATCTGGGAAGAAAGAAAAATGTATTTCCAAATATCTGTGAATTGTACAGATGACGTTTTGAATCTCACTTCTGACATCGACTAATATTATGTGATGCAGAATGAATAACTCATCTCTTCTAAATCCCAGTATTGCCATCCATAAAGTGGAGATGACAGCATCAGAGAGATCAGTTTTAGGGCTTTTGAGGTGGTAGGAGCCAAAAGCAAAGTGACAATGAGAATGGAAGATAAGTTTATGCTTGTTTTTGATTCATAGAAATTTTCAACTATATATAGAAAAAACAAAGTACAATAAGCCCGTTTGGGCAATCTACTTCCGTAGTGATACTGCCTCGGAAACCCAAGGAGGGGTCATTATGAGTCGGGTCCGACTCGATGGCAAATAACAACAACAACAGCAATAACCTTCTTTAACCCTCACCAGGTCATTACAAGAATTATATGAGTGCTCACTTCAGCAGCTCATGTACAAGAATTACATGAGACCTTGTTAGTACAGTACGTGACACACAACAAATTCTCAATAAACTGATGTCATTATTTTTATCATAAGCCATTCCACCAAAAAGTTACTTTCCTTTCAATGTGTATTCACTCAGTTCTATCATATTTTACCTCAATATACATATATAGTAGTATGCTAGGTGTTAGAGGAACTACCAAAAATAGGTACTTTTCCCACCTTCTAAGAGCTTGCCATCTAGTTGGAAACACCAGATAAACACACTTCAAATAATTTTCAACAATTGCTAAAGAATGTTCTTAAGTGCCAGTGTGAGTAAATAGTTCACACCACAAGTGTGGGGATTTCATCATGTCTCTCAATAATGAAAAGACTCTTCTCAGGTTGTTATATGTATATACACATATGTGTGTGTGTGTGTGTGTGTGTGTATAAAACTCATGCCAACTTAGTAGCTATTTAACTCAATATTCTGATCACTGTATTATTGGGGCAGGCAAATGTCTATCAATCTATGTATAGATATTTGAAGAGCATCAACTGTGAACAATATTTTATCTAAACCAGAGAGAGATAATAAAGTTGAAGATATATGCATGAAAAGATGTCTTTTGGACAAATTTCACAAGGAAGTCATTACTTGAGATATGGCTCAAAATGAAATAGTATTTAGCTAGCAAAAGGGTTGAAGTCAAGTCAAAGTGGCCAATGAGTAGCTTAGTATGGTTGGAGAATATGATTCCTATAAGGGAATAGAGGTAAGTCAGACCTATCTATAGGCTATGAAGACAGGTAAAAGTCCTGTTTTGGAGGTCCATGAATATTGAGCTATGGAGTATGGGCTTTATCATTCAAGCAGCATAATAAATAGTTCATTAAGAGACCTTAATCTGGAAGGGACATGCAGAATGAATTGAAATGGGGAGAGAGAAAGGAAAATCAGTTACCAGGCTGTGGAAATAATAGAGGCCGAAACAAAGTGAGAATGAAAATGAAAATAGGCTTTTAAATTTTATTTTCTTCATGATAAAATTTCAACTATATGTAGGGGGGAAAAAAAGTACACTAAACCCTCTTACAACCATCATTTAACTTCAGTAATTACCAATGCATGGTCAGTCATGTTTATTTATACCCTCATCCAATTTTCCAATCCCTATCATTCATCATGGTCTTTAGTCCTTTGGAGATTTTATTTCTCAACACAGCCTAGCACTAAAATAATAATCCAAATCCAAATTCACTGCCATTGAGTTGGATCTGACTCATAGTAACCCCTCCTTGGGTTTCCAAGGTAGTATCACTATGGACGTATATTGCCCAATCTTCCTTCTGAGGAGTGAGTGGTGGGTTTGAACTGCCAGCCTTCTGGTTAGAAGTTAAATGCCTTAGCCACTATGCCACCAGAGCTTCTAAAATAATCATAATACCTAAAAATATACTGAAGAAATATTAAACATGGCAGTGTAGGTTAGATTCTTGACTTTTAATACTCACTGTCTTGTCACTCTGTGTGCTACAAAGACACAGTAAAAAAATAAAATAAAATAATAATAACCACTCTGAAAGAGATCAGTTCAGAAGATCTTGGATGGAGTGGAAGAAAAACGTGGAACAA
Source organism: Orycteropus afer afer (assembly GCF_000298275.1). NCBI lineage: Eukaryota > Metazoa > Chordata > Mammalia > Tubulidentata > Orycteropodidae > Orycteropus > Orycteropus afer. The sequence continues at coordinate 4,514,616 of NW_006921748.1, forward strand.
AATTCAATAAAAAATCCAGGCTTACTGGTCTGATAGAGATTGGTGAAACCTCCAAAACTATGGCCCCTAGTCAACCTTCAGGCCTGGAATTGAACTTACTCCCATGGCTTCCTACCAAATAGGCATATAAGGTGAACATTTACACCAGGTAGGTACACACCTAGAACAAACAATCATGGAAGATCAACAGGGCAGATACATATAGGAAGACAGCTCATGGGGCAGGAATGCATAGGGAAAAAGGACACAGGAAGAGGTAACTACAGGAAGGAAGTGGGAAGAGAGCTATTATATTATGGCATTGCAGTCAATGTCATGAAACAAAATGTGTATGAACTGCAGTATGGAAAACAAATTTGCTCTGTAAACTTTTACTCAAATCACAATGAAAATAATAGTAATAAATAACCACACTTGGTTCTAAGGTAATAGATTAATTTCTTTTTCATTCAATGTCTTTACAACTGGGAACCCTTAGCAGCTCCCCTCCCCTCCTGTGCCTCAGACAATATCAACTAGCCAGGCTGCTGAATGAGCCTAGGTAACTCATGAGCATACACTAACCATTAGCCATGGTCAGCTGAGATTCTGATTATTTCCCCCACTCCTGTCCCTTATACTTGCCATCCTTGAGTTTCCACTGACTCTAAAATTATTCTTTTGACTCCGTGCTGAGCAGGTGAAGATCAGCTCTGCCCAGACCACTCCCCAAGATCCACAGTCAGAGACTACCTTCCTCTCACCAACCAAGAAGGAAAATTTGGACACAGAGACAGTTTATGAGCCATAAATACAAACTGAGGATCATAAATTTGTAGTTGGGAAAGACTTTAACCAATCAGGGAGTATTTTGCTTAAGTGATCCCCATCTCCTACTTGTCCCCTTAATGGAGAAACCAAACTTGTCATATCAGTGGGACACATTGCCTCTTTTCACACAAATAATTTATTTCAAGACTTTTCATGCCTTTAGGGTTCTCTTTTCTGGGTCACAAAAGATAAAGTGCACACAATTTTATTCATTTCTATCATGATCCTGGGGATGTTAAAAATCACATTCTGCTTTCAATAGCTTCTCTATCAATACAGGTAGTAACCTCTTCCTCAGCCTCCCATCTCTAACTGCTGTTTTTGCACATCTGTCATAACCGTGGAAACAATTCACTTGTGTTAGTTCTCATTTGTTAAGTGCCGGCTCCAGCTAACTGCTTTGCAGAATATATATAGCATTAGCACTTTTTGGGATTCACTGAGGTTTTGTAAATTGAGGACAATAATAACACCTTACATTAATGTACTTCTTTATATTTTTCAAAGGGCTTTTTGTGTTTATCTTCTCATTTGATCCAAAATCTACTCTGCAAGAGAAGTTGAATAAGTATTATTCTGCCTGGTTTATAGATAGAAAGTTGAGGGTCAGAGAGGTTAAGTGACTTGTTCTCAGTTAGACAAGTCTTAGTAGTATGATGTTTGAAACTGGGGGTACCCTGAGGAAGAAGGAGACAGAGAGAGGTAGATGTGAGGTAGAGACAACAAAGAGAAACCTTTTTACATGTACAGTACTATGTTGTCAGTGATGGCAAGCATTGATCTATGGATGGATAGATGGGTGGACAGGCTGAACAATCAAGTATGTCTAGGCAGGGGGTAGTGTGCCCATAACCAGGTATAGGCTTAGCAGACATCATTTCTACATGAATATTTGTATGTGCTCTAACAATGTCAAGGTGTGTAGTGGAGCTGACAAGGGGTGAGGCTGTTGTGGCTTCTTTGCCACAGCCAGCTACCCAGAGGGAGTATGTAGTTGGACCTGTGGGCTCAGGACCATAGTCACAGGAGACACTAAGCTCAATTGGCATAAAGTACTACATAAAAACATCATTCTACATCCTACTTTGGTAGTGACTGGGATCTTAAAAGCTTGTAAGTGGCCATGTAGATGCAATGATTGGTCTCTCCTCATCCAGAGAAAAGAATGAAGAAACCCAAAGATGCATGGAAACAATTAGTCCAAGGGACTGGCAGACCATGCAATCCTCAGCCTATATGACTATGAGATCAGAAGAACTAAATGGTGCCCAACTACCACTGTCAACCACTTGGAAGGAGATCAGTGCAGGAGATCCTGGATAGACTGGGTGAACAATGTGGAAAAAATTCAAAAATCAAGCTCAGGTGTTCTGCTGTCATAGAGGCTGGTGAGACCCCTGAGACTATGGCACCTAACTACCCTCAGGTTTGGAATTGAACTCACTCCTGTGGCTTCCAGCCAAATAACAGACAGGTGTATGGGCTGAACATTTATATCAGGTAGATACACTACTTGGAGTGATCAATCATGGGAGAATACAAGGGCAGTGTTTGCATGGGGAGACAGCTCAGGGGGTGGGAGTGCATGGGAGAGAAGGACATAGTGAAGAGGTAATGATAGGGAGGAAATGTGAAGAGAGCTATTGCATTGTGGGAAATTGCAGTCAATGTCATGAGACAAAATATGCATGAACTGCTGTATGCAAAATGAATTTGCTCTGTAAGCTTTCAAATCACAATAATAATTAAAACAGCAACAACAGCAATAAAAAGATTGAAATACAGAAAAAAAATTATCTCCAACTACTCACAATAAATATTATCACTTTTTCATGTGCATCACTTTTAAAAATTAAATAATTACAGATAAAATTGGAGTTTCTAAAAATCTTCAGTCCCATTCCACTTCTTTCCTCCCCAAGAAACAATAATGTCATAGATTTTTCTGTATATCCATTAGCAAATTTAAACTGGAGGTTGATTTACTCAAATGTTGTACTCATTCACCCAATCATGAAAGAATCATGCTGTATTTTTTCTTTCAGAAAACACTTTTTGAGCCAGGCTCTGCTCAAAGTGTAAGACATATAGTTTTGAACAAAAAAGACAAAAATTCTTGCCCTCATGAAGTATGCATTCTAAGGGGATGACACAGACAAGAAATAAAAAGTTATATAGCATAAGATGATAAGCATTATGGGAAAATATAGAGCAGGGTGGATTGAAATGCCAGAGAGTATGTAGTAAGTGCGAGTAAAAGAGAGTACCTTAAACAGGGTGCCCAGTGTGGGCCTAACTGTAAAGGTCACATTTGAGAAATTACTTGTAAGGAAGTAAGAGAAAGAGTCACATAGATTAATATGAATGTGGATACAAATACGTCAATGTTGTTGTTCGGTACTGTTGAGTCAGTTTTGACTCACAGTGATCTTATTATATACAGGAGAACAAAACACTGCTCAGTCCTCAGTAGGTATCTGGAGTGAAAATATTCTTTTAACTATGTTTTAATAAATAGTATGTTTTCAAGATCATCTGACATCAGCAATGATATCCCTTGTTCCATTTTCTTTTCTGAATCCAGCTTGCATTTCTGGAAGTTCCCTGTCAATATACTGCTGCAACCATTTTTGAATTATCTTCAGTAAGATTTTACCTTGCTTGTGATATTAATGATATTATTCAATAATTTAACAGACTACAGTCGGCATTATGAATTACACCTCCACATAAAGAAAATTAAAATCCTCACAAGTAGACCAATAAACAGTACCACAATAAATGAAGAAAAGACTGAAGTTTTCAAAGATTTCATATTACTTGTTTCCACAATCAATACCAATGGAAGCAGCCGTCAAGAAATCAGATGATATATTGCACTGGGAAAATCTGATGCAAAAGACCTCTTTAAAGTGCTAAAGAGCAAAGATGTCTCTTTGAAGACTAAGGTTCACCTAGCCCAAGTCATGGTATTTTAAATCTCCTCACATTCATCTGAAAGCTGGACAATGAATAAGGACCGAAGAAGGGCTGATACTTTTGAGTTGTGGTGTTTGTGAAGAATACTGAAAGTACTGCCAGAAGAAGAACAGATCTGTCCAGTTGGAAGAGGAGCCGAATGCTCCTTGGGAGAGGGAATGGCCACACTTCATCTGACCTACTTTGGTCATGTCAGAAGGGACCATTCTCTGGAGAAGGATATCATGTTTGATAAAGAGGAGGGTCAACAAAAAAAGGGAAGGCCCTCAAGGAGAAGACTGACACAGTGGTTGCAATGTTGGGCTCAGGTATACCAAGGATTGTGAGACTGGCACAGGACCAGGCAGTGTTTTGTTCTGTTGCACATGGGGTCTCTATAAGTTGGAGCTGACTCAACAGCAACAACAACATGTTTTCAAAATATATATATTTACACTGATGTACATGACCTACTCATTTTCTTGTTGTTAATAACACTTTATTATGTGAAGGATTACACAAAAGTTTAGATTTCTATTCAGCAACTCCAACATAGTGACATTTGTTACATTATTCACAATGAATGAACATTCTCCTTACTTCCACACTGCTTGTTTCATTTCCATTTGTCTAGTTTCCCCTACCCCCTTACATTATCATCTTTGTTTTGAAGTAATTGTTTACTGTTTGGTCTCATAGAGGTGATTTTTTTGAAAAAGCACAGTAATCATGGGTGATATACATTTTTTAGCCAATCTGTTAGTTAGCTATAAAGTGACCTTGGGTTAGTTTTGGTTCAAAGTTTGATGAGTATCTCAAGAGAATAATCTCAGGGAGTCCTCTAGTCTCAACTAGTCCAGTAATTCAGGGTCTGTTTGTTTGGTTTTCTCCTTTTAATTAAAGATTATGTTCCACATTTTTCTCCCATTCTATCAGGATCCATCTGTTGTGGCCCTGATCAGAACACTCAGTAGTGATAGCCAGGCACCATCTAGTTCTTCTGATCTCAAAGTAGATGAAGCTCTAGTTTTGTGTAGACTATTTGTCCTGTGGGAGCTCTGGTAGCATAGTGGCTAAAGCACTTGACTGCTAACCAGAAGGCTGGCGGTTCAAACCCAGCCACTCCTCAGAAGGAAGATGGGGCAATCTACTTCCGTAGTGATACTGCCTCGGACATCCAAGGAGGGGTCGCTATGAGTCGGGTCCGACTTGATGGCACATAACAACAACAACATTTGTCCTGTAGACTAGTTACTCCTTTGAGTTTTTGGTGTCCTTCTTTCTTTTTTGCCTCAGACAAGTAAAAACCAATAATTTTATCTTAAATGGCTACTCTCAAGCTTTTTAGGCCTCAGATATTACTCATCAAACTAGAAGGTAAAATATGACTTTATGAACTATATTATGTCAATTAACCAAGATGTCCCAGGAAACCATGGTCCTAATTATTCTAACACAGAAATCCAATCCCAAGAGTTATTTGATTAAGTTCAAGAAGTATCTGTAACTGTACTCCCCATGTGCTTTATTATATATGTAATTATATATGCATATAGTCACACAAATTAATATGAATATGGATACAAATATATGTCAATGTTGTTGTTAGGTGCCATTGAGTCAGTTTTGACTCATAGTGACCTTACATACAGGAGAACAAAACACTGCTCAGTCCTGCACCATCCTCACAATCACTGTTATGCTTGAGCGCTTTGTTACAGCCACTGTTTCAATCCATCTCATCAAGGGTCTTCCTCTTTTTTGCTGACCATCTACTTTACCAGGCATGATATCCTTCTCCAGGGACTCATCTCTCCTGATAACATGTCCAAAGTACGTGAGATGAAATCTTGCCATCCTCATTTTTAAGCAGCATTCCAACTGTACTTTGTCTAATCAAATTTGTTTGTTTTTTTGGTAGTCCATGGCATATTTAATATTCTTCTCCAACACTATAATTTAAAGGTATCAGTTTTCTTCAATCTTCCTTTATTTGTTGCTCAGCTTTCATATATACATGAGGTAACTGAAAATAAGATGGCAAAAGTGCACCTTAGTCCTCAAGGTGACATCTTTAGCTTTTAACACTTTAAAGAGGTATTTTGCAGCAGATTTTCCAAAGGCAATATAGCATTTGCTTTCTTCATCATTTACTGCTTCCATAGGCATTTACTGTGGATCCAAATAAATGAAATCTTTGACAATTTCAATTTTTTCTCCTTTTATCACAATTTGATTATTGACAAAATTGTGAGGATTTTTGTTTTCTTTATAATGAGGTGTAATTCATATCAAAGGCTGTGGGCTCTGATCTTCATCAGTTAGTGCTTCAACTCCTCTTCATTTTTGGCAAGCAAAGTTGTATCATCTGCATATTTCAGGTTGTTAATAAGCCCTTCTCCAATCCTGATGCAGTGTTCTACTTTATATAATCAAGTTCTAAGCTTATTTTCTCAGCACATAGATGGAATAAGTATGGTGAAAGGATACGACCCTGATGCAAACTTTTCCTGGTTTTAAACCATGCAGCATTCCCTCATTCTGCTTGCACGATGGCCTCTTTGTCTATGTACAGGTTCTGCATGAGCACAATTCAGTGTTCTGGGATTCCCATCCTTTGCAATGTTGCCCATAATTTGTTATGATCCACACAGTCGAATGTCTTTATATAGTCAAGAAAATACAGGTAAACATCTTTCTGGTGTTCTCCACTTTCAGCCAAAATTCATCTGACATAGCAATGTTATCCCTCCTTCCATATCCTCTTTTAAATCCTACTTGAATTTTTGGTAATTCCCTCTACTATTACAACCATTTTTTAATTATTTTCAGCAAAATTGTACATGCATATGATATTGCTCAATAATTTCCACATTATGTTGGCTCACCTTTCTTTGGAATGGGCACAAATATGGATCTCTTCCAGTAGATTGGCCAGGTATATGTCTTCCAAGTCTCATGGCATAGACTGAACACTTCCAAAATTGCATTTGTTTGTTGAAACATCTCAATGTACCCATTCTATCAATTCCTGGAGCCTTGTTTACTGCCAATGCCTACAGTGAAGCTTCAACTTGTTTCTTCAATACCATCAATTCTTGATCATATGCTATCTCCTGAAATGGTTGGAAGTCAACCATTCTCTTTAGTACAATGACTATTTAATCCTCCACCTTCTTTTGATGCTTCCTGATTTGCATGATATTTTGCCCATAGAATCCTTCAATACTGAAACTCGGTGCTTGAATTTTTTTTCAGTTCTCTCAGCTTAGGAAAATGCCAAGTGTTTTCTTCACTTTTGGCTTTCTAACTCATTTTTGAACATTTCATATTTCTTTACTTTGTCTTCTCTAGCTGCCATTTGAAATCTTCTTGTTAGCTCTTCTATTTCATCATTTCTTCCATATACTTAGCTGTTGTATGGTCAACAGCAATTTTCAGAGTGTCTTCTGACATCCACTTTGGTCTTTTCTTTCTTCCTTGTCTTTTTAATGACCTTTTGCTATCTTTATTATTATATTCTTGATATCAACCCACAACTCATCTTATCTTTGGTCATTGTTGTTCAATATATAAAATCTATTCTTGAGATGGTCTCTAAATTCAGGTGGGATATAATCAACATTGTATTTTCTCTCTCATGGACTTGTTTTAATTTTCTTCAGCTTCAACTTGAACTTGCATGTGAGCAATTGAAGGTCTGTTCCACTGTCAGCCTCTAGCCTTGTTCTGACTAATGATATTAAGCTTCTCCTTTGTCTCTTTCCACAGATGTGATCAATTTGATTTCTGTGTATTCTAGCTGGTGAGGTCCACATATACAGTTGCTATTCATGTTGTTGAAAAAGTTATTTGCAATGAATAAGTCTTTTGTCTTGCAAAATTCTATCATGCAATGAATGGTGTTGTTTCTATTGCTAAGGATATATTTTCCAACTACTAATCCTTCTTTATTTCAAACTTTTGCATTTAAATCATCAGGTTGGGCAATCCTACTTCCGTAGTGATACTGCCTTGGAAACCCAAGGAGGGGTCGCTATGAGTCGGGGCCGACTTGATGGCAAATAACAACAACAACAACAATTATTAATGCATCTTGATTGCATATTTGATCAATTTGAGATAGTAGAAGTTTGTAAAAATCTTCAATTTCTTCAGCTTTGGCTTTAAGAGTTGATGTGAAAATTTGAACAATACTCTAATTAACTGGTCTTCCTTATAGGCATATGGATATTATCCTATCACTGACAGTGTTGTACTTCAGGATAGATCTTAAAATATTCTTTTTGATGATGAACTGACACCATTCCTCTTTAATGTATCATTCCTGGCCCATTAGACCATATGATTGTCCCATTCAAAATAGTCGATACCTGTCTATTTCAGCTCACTAATGCCCAGGATATCATTATACTTTCCACTCCATTTTGATGGCTTCCAATTTTCCTATATTCATATTTTGAACAGTACACATTCTGATTATTAATGGAGGTTTCTAGCTGTTTCTTCTCATTTTTAGTCATGCCACATTAGCAAATGAAGGTCCAGAAAGGCTTACTCCATCCTGTATTAAGGTCGACTCTAACTTAAGGATATAATGTTTCCCTAGTCATATCTTGAGTGCCGTCCAACTTAATGGACTCATCCTCTAGCAGCCAGACAGTGTTTGATTGATATTCATAATGTTTCCAGTAGCCAATTTTTTAGAAGAAAACCATCATATCCTTCTTCCTTGTCTGTCTTAGTCTGGAAGCACCACTGAAACTTGTCCACCATGGATGACCCTGCTGGTATTTGAAATACTAATGGCACACTTTCTAGCTGACAGCAACATACAAGCCACCATAATATGACAAACTGACAGATGAGTAATGGATACACCTATATGTACACAATATATACACACCTATACACCTATATGCCTTTTATTTTTATATGGTGCCAACGAGTTGGTTCCAACTGATAGTGATCCTATATCTTTATGGCTGAACTATTTTGCATTCCCACCAGCAATGTATGAGGGTTCCAATTTCTCCACATCCCCTCCAACACTTGTTATTTCTGTTGTTTTGGGTTTGTGTGTGTGTGTGTGTGTGTGTGTGTGGTTGTTTTAATTTTAGCCATCCTGGTGGGAGTGAAATAGTATCTCATTATGTTTTTTATTTGTATTTCTCTGATGGCTAATGATGTTGAGAATCTTTTCGTGTGTCTGTTGGCCATTTGAATATCCTCTTTGGTGAAATGTCTGTTCACAACCTTTCTCAAGTTTTAGATAGGATTATTGTACTCATTTTAATTGCTGTGGAATACTCCACAATAATGTGCTCATTTTCTGATGTCCATCTGAGTTGTTTCTAATTGTCGTACAGTTATAAATATACAGAAAAAGAAACACTTCATGAATGTTCATGTTCTTGTGCAGGGCCAGGCTAATTTCTCTTTAATTATCTGATTTTAGTATAAAAGATGTTAAATTGGGCACTCTTTGAGTTCTTCACATCAGGTGGCTAGGATTTCTCTCCCCATAACTTTGCTAGATAAAATATGTTGTTGTTGTTGTTGTTATATGCCGTTGAGTCAGACCTGACTCATAGCGACCCCTCCTTGGGTTACCAAGGCAGTATCACTATGGAAGTAGATTGCCCCATCTTCCTTCCGAGGAGTGGCCGGTGGGTTTGAACCTCCAACCTCCTGATTAGCAGTCAAGTACTGTAGGCACTACGCTACCAGAGCTCCCAGATAAAATATAGCACACTCAATTAAATTTGAATTTCAGATAAACAATGAATATTTTTCTTGGTATAAGTATATTCCATACAATAATTATTTGAAATTCAAATTGAATTTGGTGTCAAATATGCCCTGGGTGGGGGAAAGTCACAGCCATTAATGGACACTGCACTATAGCACAGAAATAAACACAAATTAGAAAGAATGCTAATAATAAGTTTAGAATAAAACTAATAAAAAATAATCAACTAACCTCTCTGTTTCTATGAACTTCCTAGTCCATTACGACTTTGCTATATAATCTCATATGCCCAGGTAAAGTCTATTTAGTCCAATAACCAGAGGAAAAAGCAAAAAACACAGTGAAAGGGATGGCAGAAAAAAAAAAAAAAAAGCCAGCTATGAACCAGTTAACTAATATTCCACATGAATTTATAGACAATTTCCCCCAAGAAATTAAATTCCTTTACAAAAGTGTCATGAGACTTTAACACAAATCACTCTTCTTATTTGGGACTATTTATCATTTTTTAGAGCTTATAAATTACACACACCAAGCAGCAATTTTATACACCAACAACCATAATAATCCAGACACAAAATAGAAAAATTGAAAGGTACACTTTTTTAATGAAGAGAGAGAAAGGGCAAGAAAAGAACTAACCATGCTTTCCTTTAGAACTCTCTTCTCAGGGACATATCTTTTCTCTTCAATCCACACTGTCTTAATAGATTTCATCTTCCTTTAAAAGACAAGTCACAATTTGTCCCTGAAGACAGCTGTTATCATTAAAATGCTCCGCTGGGGCAAAGGGGCAACATTACTCAGTGTGCGACAGGACATGCAAGATGATGTGTGGCACTTTTCCTTCAGGGCTAGCATTGTGGAGAATGGAGGGGCAAAGATTCTGGAGGACTTCCAGAGGTCAACTCTTCCATCCTTTTGCCTCTGGTTGAGGCTGCATCTCAGCCATTCAAGAAGGAAAGTTGTCAATTCCTTTTATTTGCACTTCCAGAATGGAAAAATTGTTTCATTTCCCATTAACTAAAAGTATAAGGAACTCTGCTAGAGCAGTAATGTTTCTATCATACTTATAACCTGTACTCACCAGGGCTATTCTGGTCTGAACTGCACTTATAAAAATGATCAAGAACCCAGTGCCAGATACTCATCTGTGCAGTACACACAGAATACATCACTCCTGCCCTCCTGTGTTGGGGGTGGGAATAAAAAGAGATCAAGGACAGGCACAATGGTCAACCTTCATTGGGGTGTAGTCATCTCCCTGTTATTTTGAGTAGTAACCTTCATTATGCTGCATCTATGCACAAAATTCAATACACAGAAAATAAATAATTTCAGTAGTATTTAGGACTGGGAGTCACCTTGAAAAAAATCTCTATATCCAAACTCCTCATTTTCAAAAGAAAGGAAACTGAGAACCATAGAGATATACTGACAGTGTCCAAGGTCTTTTTGGTTTGTCACTGATCCAGGAGAACCAGAGTCGCTATCTCCTCATTAGGGACACTGTTCTCTCAATGACAATAATGCCACTTCTCAGTAATAGGGACAGAAAACCCAGCTCAGATGGGTACAAGAAACATGTAAGCCAAAATAAAAGTATGTATTCCTACACCCAAACAAATCAGAGGCAGTGAGGATTTGTTATGTGAGGTGGCCCAGCAGCCATTCCCCTTTCCTAGTAGGACCCCAGTTTCCTTTTGAGACAGCACCCTGTCCCCATTCTTAGCATGAGGTTTGGATGAGACCCTCTTCTCCCCCAGCTCTATTTATCCTCCTTTAGAATTCAGAAGGTGCTACAATTCATATAGCTGTATCTATCAGGTTGCTTTCTCTCATTGAAGAGGAATAAGAATTACAAGAAGGCAGGCAAATTGAAAGCAGAAATAAAAATTAGGAATCCCAAATACACACCTTTCTTTTTTCTTGAAGAAGACTCAAAGCACAGATTTTATTCTTATCTCTATACAACCCCACTTCGCTTGAGCCTAGGGAGAGCACAAGCCTGGAGAGGCCCAAGACTTCCCACCGGAGGTCAAAGACAACCACTGCAAAATGTAACTCTAATTTCTAAATTCAAAATTCTTCTGGTTCAACCAGGAGTTAATAAAAAGAGATCTCAGTGAACTCTAAGGCATCTAATAGACAATAAATGTCAGGCTTGCATCCCAATTCACCCCAGGTAAACTCTCTAAGCTTAAAAGAAACCCATGTGTGCTGAAGATCCCTTTATTACCAGTTAGGAGTTTATGCTGCGCTTATGTACCAGATTTAGTGAGTTTGAGTTTGTAAAGGCATAATAAGCTATATGTTCACTCTATTTAAAATACTTGTCTAGGAGGCAGTCCAAGATGGTAGTATTGTCAGATACCCCATAATGTCCCTCTTACAACAAAGAGCCAAGAAAACAAGTGAAGCTGGTATAGAAGATAACTTAGAAACCTGAGTATCAAAGGTAAGGCTGAAGAATCTGATCCAGTGCCAAGTGGAAGGAGAGAGTGTAGAAAAGCAGCTGAGGGAGAGAATTACGTATAATCAGCGAACTGCCACTGAACCTGCACTGCACTGCCATTTTGAGACAAAGTAAGAAATATCCCAGCCAAAGCCGCCATCACCTGATTTATCCTAGCAGGAGCAACTGTACACCCACGTCCAGAACCAGACAGGAGTACTCCCTAGCCTACAAAAGTTAACTGCATTTACCTCATCCTCTGTGGCCCCCAAGGCCAGCATGCCAAAGGCTCACAAACCTATGGTGCCCCTCTCCTCCTCACTCCACCCGCCTGCCGTGCAGTCCAGTGGCATCTACCACCATCCTGCTCCCTGAGCCAGAGAACACAGACAGACAGCACCCATCTCTCCTTTTATACCTTTAGTTATAAAAATATTAGCTAAATACTATCAATTATTACATTTTATTTTCAATCATAAAGATGTCATTTGACTAGCACTTTTGTACTTTTCAAAACACAACATAGATTACCTCATTGGAGACAGATAAAAATTTTATAGATAAAAATAACTAAGTCATAGATTCAAAGGGATTACCCAGAATTACACACTTTGGGGATGATAGAGCCAGAACTCATAGCAAAATATTAGGAGACTTTTTTATAAGGTGCAGTGGGCAGGACCTTTTTACTATTTTTCATTTATTTTTCTTATGGTGGCCCCAAATATTTAATTATCTGTCTTCATAGCTTTAAGGAGTTATCTGAGCTCCATAAATTAAGACATTAGATAGATCCTAAAGCAGACTACAAAGGAAATGCTTTTGAAATAAAAGACAGTATAAGAATTCCTTAGCAGTTCATTCAGATTTCATGAGACTGACTTGGTACTCTAAATACTGATCAAGAGCTCAGTATTAAGGACAAAGTGTGTGAGTGTGTATACATGTGTGCTCATGAACGTGTGTGCATGTATCAATGTAGAAAAGCTGGACAGTACCCTCCTCCTATGCTTTGAAATTAAACGTCAGAAAATCACATTTAGCTTTTCTTTGGCACTATTGACTTTGGATTTAGATTAGTCACATATACACCCACTTAGGTCATCTGAAGTTCAAACTGACTCCTCACCTACAAGACTCACATGCTGATTCTTCCTCCCCAAACTCCCTAAAAAAAAAAAAAAAAAAAAAGCATTTTTTACCATTATAATGATCGTGCGTACATAAATCTGGGGGCACGTTTTAAATGCTCAAGCTCTAGGAAGCAGTGCCAAGTCAATAAGAGGTATTTAACGCTTTAACTCTGCCATCTAGATTTTTTTTTTTTTCTGTTAATTCATACTATCATTAAAGATAAGGAAATTTGGCCACTCCACTGAAGTCTCAATAGAAAATTTAGTGAAAGGTTTTGAAAGTATTACTTTTTTATTCATGCTGAAAATAATAGAGAAAATCAGCAAAACAGATCAGCAATCAAGTCCATGAGCATAGAAATGGCATTGACAAGACAGGAAGGAGAGATGGGAGAAGGAGAGAGGAGGTATAGAGGTGTCTAGACACCTCCACCCAACCCATCTATTCTTCAAACAGAGAAGTTCCTTGTCTATATATTTTATTTTTTGGAATTTTGTTTAAGATTAAATTTCTTAAATTCTGGTACCACAGAATCACTCACAAAGGTTTTATAAATTTGAGGGCTAGTGAGACAAAATGGCTTGTCCCATATTATCTAGTCAGTATAGAATAAGGATTTCAGGTCACATCATTGGTGTTCCAGCACAAGCTCTAATCCATATCCTCCTTATTTACTACTTCTAATCTCATTTAATCCTAATTATGTAATGCTCACAGTAACTAGGCAAGGTAGGTATTACTACTATTATTTTATGGATGTGAAAACTGAAGCCCAGAACTTTCAAGTATCTTGGCTAAGGTTGGAATACTTACATCCTATGACTCTAAACTGAATGTTATTTCCTCTATATTCATCACGTCTCAACACACACACAAAAAAGTATTTTTTTTAGATATGTGAACTATGCTATCTCCCTTTCATATTTTAATTGAAATTGTCTCCTTTAGACACCATTTCATCTCTTCTGAAGTGTTCTTTGTCTTTACTTTGAATCCATTTCTTCTCTGTTAAACTGAATGAGTCTGAGATGTCCTTCCAAGATGACCTCTGCCTGGCACAGAAAGCAGTCCAACAGGCCATTTGTCACACCTCATCTCTTCCCTTTTATGAAAGCAACAAAAGAGTGTCTTTGGGCCCCCTTTGGAGGTGTTTTCATGCTAATCCAAAAATTACTGTTGTGTTTGTTTTCAGGTCGGTGCAGTGTGAAGCCATTCATGGGGCCACATGGACCTTGTCTAGTCACATTCCAAGCCATTCTTGGAACATTTTGGGGAAATGCATCATTGCTCCACTGGTGGGAGACAAGTCTGTGTCCCTGCCTGAGGCTGGCAGCCAATGTATCTATGTCCTTGATTGTGCATGAAAATATCTCCCGTTATCTCTGTCAGGCAGCCCACTCACTATACATACACAGGCAAGAAGGAAGAGGAGAAAGAAATATTCATTCATAAAGACCAAAATCAGTGAAAAATGGTAACATCTTCTCTGGAAAAGAAGGAAATAAAATTAACTGAGCACTTTAGCTAAGGAAACACAAGTTTTTCCCAAACAACCTGAGTTGCTGTTGTGAACAAAAATAGATCTAGAATGGCAATTAGGAGACATGAATACTAATTTTGATTCAGCCACTAACTAGCTGTGAGGCTTTGGGGACATCTCTTTATTTTGTCTCATATTATACCCTATAAAATAGGGCTAATAATTCCAGCCCCATGGGAGTCTGATAGGATTAAAGAAAATGCTGTCGATTGATGCATTTGGTAAACAACAAAGACCAGTCATAGCTGTTGCTGCTGCTTTTTTGGGTTCAGTCACTTCAGCTGTAAAATGAATATGCTGGTATCAGGTTCTTCAAAGCCAACTGTGTATTGGACACTACTTCTTGTTGTTGTTGTTAAGTGCCATCGAGTTGGACCCAACTCATAGCGATCCCTTCTTGGGTTGCCGAGGCAGTATCACTACAGAAGTAGATTGCTCAACTTTCCTTTCAGGAGTGGCTGTTGGATTTGAACCACCAGCCTTCTGATTAGCAGTCAAGTGCCTTAGGCACTATGCTACCAGAGCTTCTAGGAGGC
>NW_006921748.1:4529900-4562898 GCF_000298275.1 Orycteropus afer afer
AAGGGCTTCTCTCCCTTCCTACTCAATCAAAATTTGAGGTTTAGGACCCAGGAACATGTTTTAGTTTTAGTTTTAATTACCCAGGTTATTTGGATGAAACCTACCCAGCACTGGTTTTTAGGATCCCCTAGACTATTCACTGAGCATTCAGTTTTACATTTGATTGTTCTCAAAGAAGCAAACAGCTGATTTGGCCTGGAACAGCTTATAGTTCCATCATTAAAAATTCAGTATTTGGAGTTATAAAAAGTTTATATTTCAAAAGTCTCCCATTAAAACATAAATATCCTTAAGAGGGGAAACATCTTAATTAACCTCACTTTATTGGTTGACCTTTATCAGCTATACTAAAACCATACTTAAGGCAGTGAGACTTAAGAAATTCCTGTGTATGTTTGAAGTTTCTAGAACAATGTCTTTATTTTCAAATAAAGAACTTGAGTCCTAGAGAGTTTATAAGTAGAGTGACTACATAATTTTCATTCAAAATGGAGTATTTTTGAGAGTAAAAGGAGTAGTATGGATAATTATATGAAGCCCTAGGAGCTCTGGTGGCATAATGCCTAAGGCATTTGACTGCTAACCAGAAGGCTGGCCATTCAAACCCACCAGCCACTCCTCAGAAGGAAGACTGGGCGGGCAATCTACTTCCGTAGAGATACTGCCTCAGAAACCCAATGAAGGGTTGCTATGAGTCAGAAGCGACTCGAGGACAGTGAGTTTGGTTTGGAGTTTAGTGGTGCAGTAGTTAAGCAATCGGGTGCTAACTGAAAAGCACTGCTTTGCCCAGCCACTGGCAGCAGAAGCCTGCAAACAGAGGTGCTCACTCCCATGCCCAGCCACATGTGCTGGGGGCCTGCTTATCAGGGGCTCCTTCTACTCCCTGTAGCCACCTGTGCCAGCAGCTCAAGGACCAGCAGCACACCTTCTCCCACATCATGCTGTAGCAGACAGGCTCACACCCTACTAGTGGACATCCTTGCACTGGTGGCATCCCCTGCCTCAGCCCCCACACTGTTCCCCACACTGAAACTGGAGGTGTATGTGCACTCCAACCACCCACACACAACCCTGTCCACTCAGGACTATCTGTGAGAATTTTATATCACTCACCCAGTGACCAATGACCCAGGCACCCTAGCTCCACCCAACTGGCAACTGGCAGTGTAAACACACAATACCCAACCCAACAACCAATGAGAATTCTCCCTACACTCATACCCAGGTAACCAGTCAGACAGACACAACACCTCACCAACAACACTAGCTTCATCCTCAGAACAGAGACCTGTACTCATACACCAAGGCACTGCCCCACCAATCTGGAGACAGATGGTGAGAGCTGTAGTACATCCAGACTAGCATCCAGAGTAGCATACATGTCCCTCTTATTCAAAAATATGAAAACAAAACAAAAAATCAAGATGTAACAAACTAGCATACAACAAATATAATTATACATTAATGTCTCAATGAAAACAGAAAACAAAAATCACATAAAGAAGCAGAATGAGATGGTTTCAGCAAGTGACCAAACTAAAGAACCAAAAACCTTCCAGAGGAAGAAATGTTGGAACTACCTGATAAGGAAGTCGTAAGACTAATACACAGGGTTCTCCAAGAGATCAAAGAAAACAGACAAAACCAAGGAAAAACCTGACAAAGCTATAGAAGAATTTGGGAAAACAATACAAGAAAAAAACAACAAAGTAAACAGACTATTAGAAACCATACAAAAACAACAACTAGAAATCGAAAAGATTAACAATAAAATTTTAGCAATAGGCAACTCAATAGAAGAAAATAGGAGAAGAATTGAATTAATGAAAGACAGAATCATCAAAATAGAAAACAAATTCCTTGACAAAAATTTGAGGAAAAATTAGAAAAAAGAGTGAAGTTTTCTTGAAGAAAACCTAAGGATTATGTGGGACACTATAAAAAGGAGAAAATGTATGTGTGATCAGAATTCCAGAAGAGAAGGAGGAAAAAGAAATGAAGGGAGAGGGAGAATTGTCAAAAATTTTCTGGCAGAAAACTTTCCTAATACCATAAAAAATGAGAAGAACTCCATGTAAGATCAATAAGCTCAATGAATTCCATTTAGGAAGGACCCAAAAAGAAAGTCACCAAGATATATTATAACCAAACTTGCCAAAACTAAAGGCAAACAGTGAACCCTGAAAGCAGCTCAGGAAAAACGAAAAATCACCTACAAAGGGGAATTAATAAGACTAAGCCCTGATTACTTGGCTGAAACTATGCAGGTGAGAAGGCAATGGGATGACATATACAAAACCTCAAAAGAAACAAAAAAATTCCAAGAAAGAACTATACATCCAGCAAAACTGCCTCTCAAATGTGATGGCAAAATTAGGACATTTCCAGATAAACAGAAATCAAGACCAACCTTACAACAACAACCTGAGATTAGAAGAGAACAGCATCAGCCAGATACCAACTCAGATCCAGAATTCTCAAGAGTAAAACAAAGTTAAAGACTGAAAACAGGGAATCGGAGATATCAATCTGTAAATGAAGACAACACTAAAACAAAAAAGGGGAATAAATGGTATGGTTATAGAACTTTATTGTGGAGAGAAAAAAAGGGGATATAAAAAAAATAAAATATTGCTTTAAATTTAGAAGATAAAGGTAAATTTAAAGATAACGACAATAACAGTTAACCAACCTATTCATCAAAATAAGAGAAAAACCCAAAGATTCAGTAAACACAAAACCAACAAAAATGAAAAGAAAATACACATACACACACAAAAAAAAAAAAAAACAAACAAACCACAGCACAGAAAATTAAGCAGAACAAAGAAATCATCAACATCACAAAAAAAGGACAACAAAATGATAGCAGTAAACTCATATGTATCACTATCACAGTGAATGTAAATGGTGTAAACATACCAGTAAAGAGGGAGAGAGTGGCAGAATGGATTTAAAACTTATATGTATGACCCTTCCATACGCTGTCTACAAGGGACACACTTTAGACACAAAAATAAATAAAACTCAAAGGATGCAAAAAAAAAAAATAACATCAGGCAAATAATAACCAAAAAGAAGCAAGAGTAGCAATATTAATCTCTAATAAAATAGACTTTAAGGCAAAATCCCCCATAAAAGATAAGGAAGGACATTATATAATGGTTAAAGTATAAATCCACCAAAAGGAAATAACCATAATAATTTTCTATGCACCTAATGGCAGGATTCCACAATATGGGCTCAGGTGTAGCGAGGATCATGAGGCTGGCACAGGACTGGGCCATGTTTCATTCTGCTGTGCAGAGGGTCACTATGAGTCAGAGACAACTTGATAGCACCTAACAACAGCAACAATAGTAGTAGGAGGCTTCAACAAACCACTTTCAGTGAAGGACAGAACAAATAGAAAGAAACAAATAGAAACTAACAGAAGAAATAGAAAGCAACCAGAGCTTCATATAGGTTCAAAATAGTTCAATGGCTGCCATGCTAAACAAGGGCTGCATATGTGTTGCATGGTTGTTGTTATGTGCTGTCGTGTCGGATCTAACTCACAGCGACCCCTCCTTGGGTTTCCAAGGCAATATCACTATGGAAGAATAACAAACAAATTTGCTGTCCATGGTATTTTGACCTGAGTAGGAGTTCTGCCAATAATTGGATCTCCCTCGTCAGGCTCCTGAAACTTTCAGGAAGAAGGACTGTGGCAGCACTTTTGGAGAGCAGTGTTACTAGCAGGATTCTGGAAAGCAACATACATTCAAGGCAGCATAGTCAGCCAGCCACTATCTTTGAGCAAGTCATAACTGTTTGTTTTATACTAGGATAAAAATACTACAAGCAACAGATTTGGTCAATACACAACACATATGCAGCCATGGTTCATCAACAGCAATTACTGAACCATTTTAAACCACTTCAAAGCCCTGAAAAAAACCAAAGATATTGAAGATCTAAATGCCACAATTAACCAACTCAACATCATAGATATATACAGAACTCTCCACCCAACAGCAGCAAAACATATACTCTTTTTCAGTGCACATGGATTATTCTCCAGAATAAACAACAGGCCACAAAGCAAGCTTCAATAAAATAAAAAACATCAAAATAATATAAAGCATTTTTTATCACAATGCAATAAAAGTAGAAATGAATAACAGGAATAGCAAGGAAAATAAACCAAATATATGAGAACTGAATAACACTTCATTTAAAAACCACTTGGTAATAGAAGAAAACAAAGATGAACTCAAAAATTCCTAAAATCAAACAAGAATGGAAACACAACATACCAGAACATTTGGCACACAGCAAAGCATTTCTCAGAAGTCAATTTATATAGCAATAAGCACATACACCAAAAAAGAATAAAGGTCTAAAATAAAAACATTAACACTACAACTTGAACTCAAAATAGAAAGAAAACAGCAAAAGAACCCACAGAAAGGAAAAGTCACCAGAAGAAAGGAAGTAAAGATTAGAGCAGAAATAAATGAAACAGAGAACAGAAAAATAGAAAGAATCAAGACCAGAGGTTGGATCCTTGAAAGGATCAATAAAATCAACACACAACTAAACAAATTAACAAAAGAAGAGCAGATGAAGAACAAAGTAACCCAAATACCAAATGAGATATGTGGCATTACAACAGAGCCAAGAGAAATAAAACAGATTGTAACAGAATACTATAAAAAAAGTATACTCTAACAAATTTTAAAACCTGGGAGAATCGAACAAATTTATAGAAACATACTACCTACCTAAACTAACACAAACTGAGGTAGAAAAATTGAACAGACCTATAACAAAAGAAGAAATTGAAGAGGTTTAAAAAAAAAAAAACACCTCCTAACAAATAAAAGCCCTGGCCCAGACAGCATCACTGGAGAATTATACCAAATACTCAGAGCTCACACCAATACTACTGAAACTATTTCAGAACATAGAAGAGGAAAGAATATGCCCAAATTAATTCTATGAAGCCAACCTAATCCGGATATCAAAGCCAGGTGAAGATACCACACAAGAAAGAAAATTGCAGACCGATATATCTCATGAATATAGATGCAAAAATTCTCAACCAAATTCAAGCTTGTAGAATTCAATAGTATGTCCAAAAAATAATACAGCATGCCCAAGTTGGATTCATATAAGATATGCAAAGATGGTTCAACATTATAAATCAACATAATCCAACATATAAATAAAACAAAAGAATCATTTGATCATCTCAATTGACACTGAAAAGGCATTTGATGAAGTCCAACATCCATTCCTGATCAAAAACTCTCAAGAAAATAGGAATAGAAGGGAAATTCTTCAACATAATAAAGGGTATTAATACAAACCCAACAGCCAACATTATTCTCAATGCAGAGAGGGTAAAAGCATTCCCCTTGAGAACTGGAACCAGATCAGGATGCCCTTTATTATCACTCTTATTCAACACTGTACTGGAAGTCCTAGATAGAGCAATAAGTCAAGAAAAAGAAATAAAGGCCATTCAATTTGGTAAAGAAGAAGTACAATGGTCCTATTAACATATGATACACATATATACATGGAAAATCCCAAAGATTCCACAAGAAAGCTACTGGAACTAATAGAAGGACTGAACAAAGTAGAAAGATACAATGCTAATATACAAAAAATCACTTGAATTCTTCTACACCAACAAAGAGAACTTCAAAAAGTATATCATGAAAACAATACCATTTATAATAACCCCCAAAAGATAAAATACTTAGGATTAAATCTAACTAGGGACATAAATAACATATAGAAAACTACAAAACACTACTTCAAGAAACAAGAGAGACCTGTATAAATGAAAACACATACCCTGGTCATTGATAGGAAGACTTAGCATTGTGAAAATGTCACCCAAAGCTATCTGTAGATAGGGAGCTCTGGTGGTGTAGTGCCAAAGGCATTTTGACTGCTAACCAAAAGGCTGGCGGTTCAAACCCACCAGCCACTCCTTGGAAGAAAGACTGGGCAATCTACTTCCGTAGTGATACTGCCTCAGAAACACAAGGAGGGGTCACTATGAATCAGTACTGACTCAACAGCAGTGAGTATCTGTAGATATGATGCAATCCAGATCCAAATTCCAATATCATTCTTCAATGAGATGGAAAAACTAATCACCAATTTTAACTGGAAAGGAAAGAGGCCCTGGACAAACAAAGCATTACTGAGGAAGAAGAGAGTAGGAGGCCTCACACTATCTGATCTCCAAAACCACTCAACAGCCAGAGTAGTCAGAACAGCCTGGTACTGGTAAAAAGACAGACACATATATAAATGGAACAGAATTGCAAATCCAGATGTAAATCCACCCACCTATGGACAGCTGGTCTTCAACAAAGGGACACAGTCCATAAAATAGGGAGGAAACAATCTCTTTAACAAAAGGTGTTGGCAAAAATATATGTCTATCTGTAGAAAAATAAACAAGACTCATACCTCACATCATACATTAAAACTAACTCAAAATGGACCAAAGACTTAAATATAAAACCTAAAACTACAAAGATCATGGAAGAAAAAATAGGGACAAACATCAGGGCCCTAATATATAGTGTGGTAATTAAGGTTGTGTGTCAACTTGATGGCTTTTAGTGGCTGGGCAGCTGGCTGTAATTATTCCCCATGATGAGATTGCTAATCAACTCCATTGTGGAATCTGCTGTGAGCAGTTTAGTAGCTGTCTTTGGTATGTGGCCTAATTCCAATACATATGGGGAAGGTTTGAGGTAGGTCTGAAGCTTTCTGGCACATCAGGATCCTGCATTTGGCCAAATCTTCATCTCAGTGGCTTGCCATGTTGTCTGCCTATCTTGGGATTGTTGTGGACTTGAGCTAGCGGCCTGCTGTGTAGTCTGCTAATTTTGAGACTATCATTTTACTTATCCATCTTGGGTTTGTTAGCTTCAGCAACCAGCAGCTGCATGAGTCAGAAAAATCCTCCAGCTCTAGTGTGCCTAGAAAAGGAGGCAGAGCTGAAGTCCAAAGTCAAAGGGCCTTCACCCAGCCCCTAGAGGAGGCATTTTGAATTCAGGCTTCTAGCCTACCAAACTATAAGAGAATAAATTCCTGTTTATTAAAGCCATCCACTTGTGATATTTCTGTCATTGCAGCACTAAAGAACTAAGACATATGGCACAAATAGAATATCAAAAATAACTGAAAATGCACAAACAGCAAAAGCTGAACTAGATAATAGGAGCTCCTAAAAATTAAATATGGTAGCATAGTGCCTAAGGCACTTCCTGCTAACCACGAGGCTGGCGGTTCAATCCCACCAGCCACTCCTTGGAAGGAAGGTTGGGCAATTTACTTCCATAGTGATAACCTTGGAAACCCAAGGAGGGGTCACTATAAGTCAGGTCTGACTTGACGCCACATAACAACACCACCACAACATGCTGATCAAAAGCCTTCTCCAAGAGAGTGAAAAAGAGAACCTACAGACTGGGAAAATTTTTTTGGCTCTAACATATCTAACAAGGGGTTAAACTCTAAAATTTATAGGAAATTTTAACACCTCAACAACAAAAAGACGCAAAATCCAGTTAAAACCTGTGCAAGGGCATGAACAGGCACTTCATCAAAAAAACATTCAGATGGCTGATAAACACATGAAGAAATGCTCAGAGTCACCAGCCATTAGAGTGCAAATCAAAACTACAATGAGATACTATCTCACCCTGACAATAATGGCACTAATCAAAAAAAAAAAAACAAAAAAAAACCAGAAAATAACAAATATTAGTGACATTATGGGGCAATTGGAACTCTTATATACTGCTGGTTGTTGTTGTTCTTGTTGTTAGGTGCTACTGAGTCATTTCTGACTCATAGCAATCTTATGTACAACAGAATGAAATACTGCTTAGTCCTGTGTCAGCCTCACGATCCCTACTATACCTGAGCCCATCACTGCAGCCACTATGTCAATCCATCTTGTTGAGGTCCTTCCCATTTTTGTTGACCCTCCACTTTACCAAGCATGACATCCTTCTCCAGAGAATGGTCCCTTCTAACAATATGACCAAAGCGGGTGAGACAAAGTCTGGCCATTCTCGCTTCCAAGGAGCATTGAGGCTGCACTTTGTTCCAGATAGATTTGTTCATTCTTTTTGCAGTCTATGGTACTTTCAGCATTTTTCTCCAATACCACAACACAAAAGCATCAACTCTTCTTCCGTCTTCCTTATTCATTGTCCAGCTCTCACATTATATGAGGCGACTGAAAATACCATGCCTTGGGTTAGGAACATCTTAGTCATCAAGGAGATATCTTCACTCTTCAGCACTTGAAAGAGGTCTTTTGCAACAGATTTGCCCAATGCAATAAGTCTTTTGATGTCTTGATTGCTGCTTCCATTGGTGTTGATTGTAGAACCAAATAATATGAAGTCTTTGACAACTACAATCTTTTCTCCATTTATCTGTTGGTGCTTATTGGTCCAGCTGTGAGAATTTTTTGTTTTGTTTAAACTGAGGTGCAATTCATACTGCAGACTGTTGTTGTTGTTGTTATGTGCCGTCGAGTCAGCCCTGACTCATAGCGACCCCTCCTTGGGTTTCCGAAGCAGTATCACTACGGAAGTAGGATTGCCCAACCTTCCTTCCGAGGAGTGGCTGGTGGGTTTGAACCGCCAGCCTTCTGGTTAGCAGTCAAGTGCCTTAGCCACTATGCTACCAGAGCTTCCACTGTAGTCTTTAATTTTAATCAGTAAGTGCTCCAAGTCATCCTCACTTTCAGCAAGCGATGTGTACTCTGTGTATCGCAGGTTGTTAATGATTCTTCCTCCAATCCTGATACCATGTTCTTCTTCATATAGTTCTGCTGCTCAGATTATTTGCTCAGCATATAGACTGAATAAGTATGGTAGAAGGATACAACCCTGATGCACTCCCTTCCTGATTTTAAACCATGAAGTATCCCCTTGTTCTGTTCAAACAGCCTCCTGGTCTATGTACAGGTTCCTCATGAATACAATTAAGTGTTAATGGAATTCCCATTCTTCTCAATGTGATCCATAATTTGTTATGATCCACCCAATCAAATGCCTTTGCATAGTCAATAAACCACAAGTAAACATCTTTCTGGTATTCAGCAAAATACTGTCGTAAACAGTACAATCACTGTGGAAAATGGTATGGTATGGCACATCGGTAAAAAGCTAGAAATAGAAAGCCCATATGACCCAGTAATCCCACTCATAGAAATATACCCTAAAAAAATAAGAGCTGTGACGTGAATAGACATATGCACATCCATGTTCACTGCATTATTCACAATAAGAAAAAGATAGAAACAACCTAAGTACCCATCAACAAATGAATGGACTAACAAACTGTGGTACATACACATAATGGAATAGTATGCAATGACAAAGAATAATGACAAATCCACAAAACATCTCACAGCATGGATGAACTTGGAGGACAATATGCTAAGTGAAAGAGACCCATCACAAAAGGATACAAATTGTATGAGACTCCCAATACTAAAAAAGAAAAGGTTTACACACAGAAAAAAAAAGAAAATCTTTGATATTTATCAGGGATGGGAAGAGAAGAGAGGTAAAATTGTGAATGAAAAAGAAGACACATGTTAATAATGATGAAGAGAAAGGAAATACAACAAGACAGAGAATAACAAATGCTGGTGAGGTTGTGGAGAGATTGAGACTCTCATACACTGCTGGTGGGACTGTAAAATGGTATAACCATTGTGGAAAGCAGTGTGGAGATTCCTTCAAAAGTTGGAAGTAGAAATACCATTTGATCCAGCCATTCCATTACTAGGTATATATCCTAAAGAAGTTAGAGCCATGAAAAGAACAGACATATGCACACCCATGTTCACTGCAGCACTATTTACAATAGCCAAAAGATGGAAAAAACCTAAGGTGTCCATCAACCGAAGAATGGATAACCAAACTATGGTACATATAAAGTACAGAATACTATGCAACACTGAAGAATAATGTAGAATCTGCATTACAAAACATCACATAATGTGGATGAACTTGGAGGACATTATGCTGAGTGAAATAAGTCAATCACAAAATGACAAATATTGTATTAGTCCGTTATTGTAAAAGTCAAGGAAAGGTTTGTCTATGGAAGGAAATTTTCTTTGTTGGTTACCAGGGGTGGGAGGGGAGGAAAGGGAAGGCTGTTAGATAGATAGAGATAAGTATTGATTTGGGTGAAGAGGAGGGCAATCTACCAAATGTGAGTGACCAATATGGTGTCATTGAGGGTGAGAAAGACATAGAGAGGTACATAGGAGGTACAGACAACAAAGATGAACGCTTTTGCACATACAGTAGTGTGTTGTCAGTGAAGGCAAACACGGATATACGGGTGGATAGATGGGTGGACAGGCTGAACTATTAGGTATGTCTATGAAGTGGGGAGTGTATCCAAGAACATGTATAGGGTTGGCAGACAATGGGCCTATAAGCTTAGGTAAATGATCAGAATTTCCAGGTGTATAGTAGAGCTGAGAGGCAAGGTTGTGATCACTGCTTGGTCATGGCCAGCTACTCAGAGGGACCGAGTAGTTGAACCTGTGGGCTTGGGACCATAGTCGGAGGGGACATCAAGCTCAATTGGCATAACATACTATACAAAACATTGTTCCACCTCCTACTTTGGCGAGTAGCAACTGGGATCTTAGAAGCTAGCAAGCTGCCATCTGGATGCAACGATGGGTCTCTCCTCGTCCACAGCAAAGAAGAATGAAGAAAACCAAAAAGTCATGGAAACAATTAGTCCTAGCAACTGGTAGACCATCTGAGCTGCAGCTTATATGACTATAAGACCATAAGAACTAGAGGGTGCCCAGCTATCACTGTCATCCACTTGGAAGGGGATCTATGTAGGAGATCCTAGATAGAGAGGGAGAACAATGTGGACAAAACTCAAAATCATTTGGAGAAAAAAAAAGTGGGGGGGGGGGGACCAGGTTTGCTGGTCCAATAGAGCCTGGTGGAACCACTGAGACTATGACCTCTAGCTTCCCTTCAGGTCTGGAATTCAACCCACACCTGTGGTTTCCAGACAAACAAAAGAGACAGACATATGAGTTGAACATTTACCTGAGGTAGATACACTCCTTGGAGAGAACAATCGTGGGGGAAAGAAGGGTTGCTTATGCACAGGGAGACAGCTCAGGGGGCAAGAGTGCATGGAGGGATGGACCCAAGGAAGAGGTAACTATGGGGAGGAAGTGGGAGGGAAGCTGTTGCATTGTGGTAAATTGTGGTCAATGTCATGAGACAAAGTATATGTGAACTGCTGTATGGAAAGTGAATTTGCTCTGTAAATTTTCACCCAAATCACAATTAAAAAAAAAAAAAAAAGAGAGAGAGAGAGAAAAGAAATAAATAATATAGGAAAAGTCATCACAACATGACCAAGACAGAGTAAAACACTGAGAGGGATGCAAAAATAAAGGGCAATTATGGTAATTACTATAACATAGAAAATCCTGCAACAATAGCATTAACAAATAATAATTCAGATGAATATATAGGTAGATAGGTATGCTAAAGAGATTTGGAGGGTGTAAGGGAGTACACCCACTTGCAGATATAGGTTTGGTTGTGGATATATCTACCTACATAATTGTAGGTGCTGCATGTCTTTAATAGAGAGTACACAAATGGCAGTCAAGGAAAGTTCCCAGACATAACCAAACACCTTGCAAGAGGAAGTTCCTAGGCTCAAAGGCAAAGGGCCATAGACTCAGGAGACACCTGCATCAATTGGCACAACATAGTTCATAAAGACAACGTTCTGCATCCTATTTTGGTCTGCAGCATCTAGGCTCTTAAATGCTTGCAAGTGGCCATGTAAGATACACCTATTGATCTCTTCCTCCTGGAGCAAAGGGGAGTAAGGAAAATCAAAAACTCAAGCGGACAATTAGTCCAAAGGACTAATGGACCACATGAACCACAGCAGATATGACATTAAGATAAGAATTAGATGGTGCTTGGCTACCACTACTAACCACTCTGACTGGGATCACAATAGAGGGTCCCATACAGAGCAGGAGGAAAATGCAGAACAGAAAATCAAATTCATGAAAAAGACCCAGCCAGTTAGTCTGCTAACTGATCAGAAAGAGACTGGAGGAACTCTGACTATGATGCTAAGATATCCTTCTGACCTGGAACTGGAGCCATTCCCAGAGTCCACCTTTCAGCCAAACAGAAGGCCAGTCCATAAACTAAAGAATGACACCCAAGAGGAATGTGTTTCTTAGAACAATCAATTAGAGGAGATCAAAAGAACATTTCTCTAAAAACAAAAATGAGAAGGCAAGAAGGGGTAGAAAACCCAGAGGAAAGGAAATAGGGAACCCAGTGCAGAAATGAGGAGAGGGCTGACACATTGTGTGCAATTAAACCAATGCCATGAAACACTTTATGCAGAAGCTATAGAATGGGAAACTAATTTTCTCTCTAAACTTTCACCTAAACCAAAGTAAACCAAACTCACTGCCATCAAGTTGACTCCAACTCATAGCGACCCCTCCTTAGGTTTCTGAGGTGGTGTCACTACGGAAGTAGATTGTCCAATCTTCCTTCCAAGGAGTGACTGGTAGGTTTGAACTGCGAGCCTTCTGGTTAGCAGTCAAATGCCTTAGGCACTACACCACCATTCACTTAAAGCACAATAAAAATTTCAAAAAAAAAAGAAAATGACTTGTCTGTTTCACAAAGAGGATTAATATCAGAGCTCAGACTAGAACCTCAGCCTGCAGACTGCTCCATCATTGACTAAAGTCACAGAAACCAACCTGTGAGATTCAAACTTGTTACACTTTCAGACCACATTCACCTTCATTTCTCAGAAATAGCCTGAGTATATATCTTTTTGCTCTACTTAATTTTTGTCTCCATATTTTAGTCAGCTGATCTGTGCCTCAGACCTCATCATACCCATGATACCTCAATGATGCAGAGAATATACTAACACATTTAGGGTGTCTTTCCTCTGGATGAGCAAAGACAGCTGTCATGCAGTATCAATAGAGGCTAATGTAAATAAATATCAGACTACACAGGGACCCTTAGGAGCTTCCATGTGAAGATGAAAGCTCTTCAGGTTATTTCATGGCGCTGATAATCCTGTAGTAAACTGTGGGAAGCTGTGGGATCACCCTCTGGTTGGCATCAGCAGTACCATAACTAAAGCCAAGCTGCCAGTCTGTCAATACCCACTGGGCAGCAGGCAAATGTCTCTTCCCATACTAGAGTTTCTAATATTGCTTGCCTGACAAAAGTTATTTCATTTGGGCTTTATTTCTGAGAGATTACGCCTGAGTTGGTAATGAGCCTTTTTGTATACCCTTATTTTCAGTCAGCCATATTAACAGGTACCAAACACCAGTCTTGGGATTTAAAAAAATAATAATAATCTGGTTTCCAGTTCCTTTTCATGCTTGAAAGGGAATTTGTAAATTGTCAACTTGACTTAATTTTTCCTTTGGACTCACACCTACTTGCTGTAAAAAGAATGTGCCCCCTGGGTTTCACTCATCTGCAGCATGTGGCAGGAAAGGGATTAGGATTGTATTTTCATCTTTGCCAAGCGGATTTTCTTTCAGCAAGTCAGCTATCAATTCTGTCTGCCAAAATAGCATTTTAATGTGTTACCTGCCAGACAAGTTCGTTTTGTTGAGTTAACTTCTGCCTCTGCTGCATTTTCTGATGCTGTTATTCTTCCCATTGCTACCAAATTTATTATTTTTAACACATGTGGATTATGCCATTTTGATCATGTCTCTAGTTCTGCAATATATTCACTCTCTTCTTCAAAAAAGAGGGTAGTGTAGCAAACAGCCCTTGTCTTGCTGGAAAGACTATTTTAATGAGTTGTATTCTATAGTTGGGGAGATGCTCTTAACCTTCTTGGCCCAGTAAGATGTGATTTCTTGACACAGAGTGTATTGCAAATGCATTTTTATCAAAGCTGCGTAAAGTGGCCACTGAGGGGATTTTCTCCAGTATTTAGCAAAACCATCTATTTGCAACACAAAGTATCGTATTGTTTACCCTTCATCTTTGTCCTGGGCATGGTATTATTCCAGAGGCATTGCTTCTCCCTTACAGTCAGTGGCCAAGGGTACTTTTCAGCGTGTTTGGGATCATAATTGGCAAAAATGTCTGTTCAGTAGTAGAGAAGAGGTAAAGGTCAGACACAACCCGACGAGGGCCCTTCTCCAGTTTGCATGACACACACAAAAGTGCCTTGCCCATTCTCTGAAGTTCATAAACTCCTCTTCCTATTCCATATTCCTGGGACAAAGCCTCTCCTTCCTGCCGGATAATTAGCAGCAGGGGCAAGCCCAGCAGACTTGTCATTGGGCACTGAATGGTGCTCCTTTTCTCCAAGTTCATTTCCTTGGAAGGTGAGAGTCATTATCATAAAGAGGGATACTGTAAATTCTGTTCCTTCTGCTACACCATGGCTCTGAGCAGAGAAATTTGTGTTTTCTGCCAGGGAGAAGAATAACATTTATTTAATGGATGCTGAGCAAAGGGTATTCACATTTCATGCTTCAGGGCTTTAGCTAAGCCTAGATCAGGAGGGAACTTTTCCGGGCTACGAATTGTACAACTGGGTAAGTGCTTAGAGCTAACAACCCTTCTGTCCCCATCCAGGCATGGTCTGAGGTCACTATCGGAAGGATGCCCTACACCCCTCAGAGCCTGAATTTATCCACAAAATGGGTTTTACACCTCTCTCCCGCCTGCTTCCCCCACAAACTTAAATCTAATGGTCCTTCTTAGAGAAAACTCTGTTCTTCTGAATTCCAGTTCTGCTTCCCCAGCATCCCAGGCCCTTCAAGGGTGTCCTCTACAATGTTACAGCTATAATGCATGAGTATTTCTTCAATTGGCACCAGGAACAGCAAAAATCCATGAGGATGTAGGAAGTCTGGGACTGTCGAAAGAGCACAGCTTAAGAACTACATTGACCCAGCTTCAAATTCCAGCTTTGCATATTAGATAAGGTCACTATGGAAGTAGATTGCCCAATCTTCTTTCCGAGGAGTGGCTGGTGAGTTTGAACCACCCGCCTTCTGGTTAGCAGTCAAATGTCTTAGGCACTATACCACCAGACCTCTTTTAAAATAAAACTAAAGAAACCACATACAAAAAAAGTTAAAATGTTGCCAAGAAGTAAGATACTACAGTGAAACCTGTGAGATCTAGAAGCTGATGGGACTATTTTATTTTTCTGGGTCTCATAAGTTTTCTGCCTGTGAGAGGGTGCAGTCTTAGTACTTTTCTATCTCTTGTTTTAGTGAAAAATAGTTTAAGCTTTCCTTCCCTCACAGGTTCCCACCTTACACAGATTCCAGGTTTCACCTTATTGTTATTGCCAATGCTTACCCTTACCATCTTTAAATTCTAGAAATTGTGGGGTTTCAAAAATATTACACCAATTTATTAGGCCACTCTGAAAATGTAAAATTACCTTTCAATCACATACAGATGGTGGAAAAGACACACAATCTTGTGTCTTGAGAGTAGGTTTGCTCACAGAGCTGGGACAAAACACTCTTTGTGCCTGGTCTAAACACGCAATAGAAAAGTACTTGGAAATTCGATTGTATTGTAATTAGACTTTCACATGAACAGGGGAGGTACATAACAAATGCTTACTAAAAGTCAGGAATTTCCCCCCCATATTACCCGTTTGAGCTTTTACATTTTCATGGTGTAACAACTGACTCTGAGCTGGTGTCTAGTGTTTTCCTTCCTCTATACCCTCACTGCTAGCCTCCTGACCTTCTCCATGCCCTCTATAACCTTGTCCTACCCTAGTCCCCAGCATCATCTAGACTTGAGAAAGATAGTAAGTAAACACACTCAACCTTTGCTGCTTGTCTTCTCTGGAAGTAAGTCTCCAGTCTCCTCCATAAATTTCTACTCCATATCATTTGAGGCTTCTGCCTTACTGTTGGTCCTGAGCCCTTTCTCTATAAGGTGCAGGAGCTTTCATCCACACTCTGGGGACTCTTCATCACTCTCTATCTTGCCTCAAATCTTGCAGAATTCATAGCTTCTTTTGGTTCAGATAATAGAAGCCAATTCAATTTGCCTTAAGAAATAAAAATTAGAGAGAATGCACAAAGAAAGGAGTGCCTCACAGAATCCAAGCTTGAATTATGCTGGACCCTGCCCCATGACTCTGCCCCATTACTCTGTCTTTTGGAAAGCTGGCTTCTCTGGCTCCTCAGTTCTTGGGACCACTGACAGCTTCAGAGAATGCGCGTCATGAGTTCTGCTACCAGGAAAAAGGAAATCACTCCCTGTGGATCAATTGCAAATTCATGGGTAATGGAACCTAATAAAGCCTACCCTAGGTCGCATACTCATTCCTGATCAAACAATTGTAAAAAAAAAAAATGATGGGTCATTGTTGACCAAAATCGGAGATTAGTGAGATAATGTGGGCTGCATACCTAAAATCACCTGTGGTAGTAAGGTTTTCAGCATTGACTTCCTTCCTTGTTCCTTCAGCAATGTCTATCCCTGTGTCCTCCACAGCCTGTAAGATACTATCAGGCTGTGCAGGTAGCACAGTTTTTTCCCATGGCTTTGAAAGCCATAGAAGACAGTTTCATATGGAGTCTGCCATATGCTTTATTCTGGTATCTGCCTACACTGGGCAATGCTGCCACTTCTACCGTGCTTTTCTATCTCTACCAGAGGGCATTGGCCCTATGGGGTCCCACCACCTTCCTTAAGCACTGAGACAGCTTTGGCTGAGTCCCTTCACTCCTAGCACAGTGCTTATCTTTGTTTCCATGAGGCACTTCCCTTGTTCTACAGACCACTGTTCCACAGTCACCCTTCCATTTCCCGTACTTCCCATCAGGTACCTTTATTGACACAGTGATTCTATTTAAAAAGCCAAAGTACTTTAGGTGGTAGGAGGTAAGGAACTAGAAAGGGAAGGAAGGTTTCTAGTCTGTTAGCTGAATTTCAGATCTGGGTTACTTTTGCCTTCTATGTTACAGAGATGTAAGTGGGACCACCCTTTCTGTCTTTATTTGTGTGCCTCAGTATCACTTTGTGTTAGGCTGGGTTCTCTAGGGAAGCAAAACCAGTAAAGCTTATAGAGAGAGAGAGAAAGAAAAAAAAAATTATCTTAAGAAAATGGCTCACACACTTATAGAAGCTGGCAAGTCCCAAGTTCCTGGATCAAACGTTAAGCTTTTCCCAACTCACACAGCTGCAGGGGCTGATGAGCTCAAGGTTGACAGGCAGTATAGCAGCTGTTGACTCTGATGAAGGATGAATCCAAGATCACCAGGCCTAATGGTGGACTGTTCACTCACGGGCAGTTGTAGGCAGCACAACAGGATCCTGATCCACAGAAGAGTGTCTCATTTCCCCAGGATGTCCATAAATATATTGGAAGCAGGCCACACCCTTTCAATGGTCCATAAATATATTGGAAGCAGGAAACTCCCTTTCAATGGATTGGCTACTCAAAACATATACATCCGATCTCATCATGGGAATAACCCACATCACAACTGCTTAAACCACACAGAGTTGTTGTCCAGTCAAGTTGACACACAACTCCAACTATAACACACTCCAAACAGGAAACTTTTTCACTGGGTCAGGGTCATCATGTCTGGTTCCTACACACCATAACATAAGCTTTCTACCAAGAGACCCCTTATCTTCCATTCAAATTTCTGCTAGCCCTCCATGAACTTCAGTTATTCAGTATCCATAGACGTGTAGGAAGTCCAGCTTGAACTGAGATCTTCCCTCAATCAGAATTATAGAGAGGTAACTCTGGGTACCAGAGAGTCCCAGGGTAGTGCAAAAATTTCGTGCCCTGGGCTGCTAGACAAAAAGTAGATGGTTTGAATACACCCAAAGGCACCTAGAAAGAATGACCTACTTCTGAAAAACCCAGCCATTGAAAACCTATGGGGCATAGTTCTACTCTGACATACATGGGCTCACCATGAGTCAGAACTGACTTGATGGCAACTTGTTAGGATTAACTGGATATCACTCATGAAGGTAAAGTTTAGTTAAAAAGGATTTTTTTCACCAAACATTATCAGAATTGCTACCCTTGGTCAGTCTCCTTTTGTGGTCAGTTAGGATTTTGTTTTTATCAAGAGCAGTCTCTTACAAAAAGGAAGTTGTCCTCAAACAACTTCATTGTGTTCAGTAAGTCACAATCAATCTGCCAGACTTTGGAGTACTGGTTAAATTTCCAGGCAGGCCCAATAAAGAGTTGGCTCACTAATAGTTCCCAAGGAGAGGGAAGATGGTGGTGGGTTGGCTGAGACTAGGACAGGGGAGAAGAGAGAGACTGAGATTGGAGAGCCACAGTAAAAAGGGGCAAAATTCTTTTGTTGCTGAAGGCATTGTCCTGAGCTTCTGTTTCCCAAATCCCCACGAAGAACTGACAACTGCCTGGCCTTTACAAAATGAAATTGACATCTGCAGGCTTAGGTTCAAGAGGAACTGAGAGGGAGGGGTGGGGGTGCTGTAGGCAAAGCCAGAGCCCAGTTCCCTGGATCCAGGGCATCAGGCCCATAACTCTGCTCTGAGTGATGGGTCAATATCCAATAACTCCAAATCAAAAGCTGAAGTCCTCTTGAGTCAGCAGAACTGAAGCTTCCTTCAGGGGATAAGAATATAGCAGCGGTCCTTCTGACAGAACCAGAGTTGCCAGTAGCCTTTAATCTAAAGAAACCACAGGCAAAGCAAACTTGGCATATAACTTTTCCTACATTAATTAGCACCCTTAAAGTTTAAAGAGGGAAAAATAATAATACTCTTGGGAGAGCAGCCAGAGAGCAATCTCAACTCATTTGGATTCAGAGTTCAGAGACTTTGGGGAGGGGTTGATGGGGCTGAGAACAGAACACACACGTGGGGAGGGAGAAGAGAGCGTTTTCAGGTCAACTGAACAGGGGGTCTCAGAAGCCAGCCATTGTTTGAATTGTGTTTCACAATATTGATTAAGAATCATCCTCAGTAGTTCTTCACCTTTTTGGTCAGGCTCTGCCTGTCCTCCTGCAAATGAGACGCAGCGTGTCCAAGGGGTATGCTGTGTTCTTTTCTTAAATGCAATGAGCCTGTTGGGTGGACAAAATCAGACATGATTTTAAAATGCACATTTAACGGGTTATCGTTTAGCTAAGGGAAATTATATAATTATGTTTCTACTGATTAGATATCAAAACAAGTCACTGAATAAAAAAAATTAAAGAATATGTACTGTGTACTATTTATGTGACTTTTAAAGACATATACAACTAATCATTTTTCGAGTAATTGGAAGATACACACATCACATTCACAATAGCAATTCCCTCTGGTGAGGAGGGCAAAGGATCAGAATTGAAAGTGGTAGTCAAAGAAAAGAGCAAGCTTTATCTTATTATTTTAATTTTTCTTTTAGGAAAGCAGAGTTAAAATTTACAAACCACTTGTGGAACTATTTATAGAAAAAAAAAGAAATTTAATATCATAAAATATATACTCTTCTGTGTTTAATTCATAAAATTAGAAGGAAGATGCTTATTGTTACTGTCTGCTTTGCATCAGAAGATAATATTTCATGAACAAATGATACTGGACTCCTGAGTCTGAGATTATACCGAGATGATCCTAAGTTTCTACACGGGAAATCGTTTGAGCCTGTATTTTCTGTCAGCCAACAAGTTGACAGGAGTAGGCATTTCATGTAGGGAACAACTGCCCCTTCTTATGTCTATCATCAGCCATATAGCCCACCTGAAGTGACTCCATCCATAGGGTACAAACTGCTTTTATTTATTTATTTATTTCACTTACCTTTATTGCACAAGTAGCTCATTCTCATGAAAACAATAATTTAAAATTGTACATTATTTTCCAGTTAACAAAGTACTCTTTCATCCATTGTATTATTTAACTATCACCATATATTTTAGAAGGGCCTCGAGTGCTATTATTTTATACATTTTATAAATGAGGAAATTGAAACCCCAAAATATTAAGTGACTTCTACATCATGCCAGTAATAGTAAAGGACATAACTAGATTTCATGTCTTCTAATTCTGAGCTGTCTACCCATTTACTTATTCATTCATTCAACAAATCTTTATTTAACTCCTATTATATTATTTTCTAGAATTCTTTTCAGCATCTCATAATTTTCTTTTCATAATTCTATATTTTATTATTACATGCAACCATTATAAAAAGGAGCTCTAATGGCATAGTGCACTGTATTATTAAATATTGTTTCATATAGCATCCTTTAGCCTCCAGCATCATTCTCAATAGATTATAAAGTCCTTGGGTAGCTCTATGGTTCAAAGATTTAAACTTTTTTCATATCCCACAGGGCCTACCATAGTTCTGGGTAAAAGCAGAGAATCAATGTGTATTGTTTAACTGATTTATTGATGATACTGGAGTTAGCTATATAAAACCTTAGATAGTGAAGATCAATCTACAGAGATCCAATTATGACAAGGGGACAAAACCACACCACAAATAACCCACCTGCCTTAGAAATGTGGTGCGGATAGTAGAAACAGCTGCACAGAAAATCCAGAGAATATTCTTGGTGCCTGTGCTACCTTTGGAATTGTTCTAAGTATCACAGTTTCGTTCCACCTGCAGCCTGTTATATAACATTGAAAACAGAAGCAGACTAGATTTTTTGGTTAAAACAAAACAACAAAAGTTAAAGAATTTTCATCTATCAACTGGCTTTTATTGAGGTCCAATTACATGCACAATATATTGGATGATACTATGAATAAATAAAGAAAAACACAAGGACATCTTCCCTCTTCTCGATGTGAATTTCACTTTACAGTTTATATGTTATCTCATTTCAAACTTTATAATCCAGTATGACAGTTATATGCTTGGACCCTGCATCAGACAGTCGTAATTTAAATACTGGCTTTCCCGCTTTCCAGCTGTGTGACCTCAGGCAATTTGCTTAATCTCACCAAGCCTCAATTTCCTCATAAATACAACAATGATAATAGGGTTCTTGGAGAGATTAAAAAAGATAACTCATGTAAAGCACTTAGCACAGTGTCTGGCACAGAGTAAGTCCTCAATAAATGTTAGCTTTCCCTCTTATCATTTTTAGAACCACCTTATGAGATACATAAGGCATGCATTATTTATACAGTAAAACTGGGGCTGAGAGAAATTGTTAGTTGCAAAGGTGACACAGCTAGTGAAGGCCATCAAGTTCAGGCATTCTCATTTGAGTCCCTGAGCCAACCCTCTGACAGTGTGAGGAAGGGAACATAAAAATATGGAAGACAATTGAAGGAAATGTGACTGCCCTTATCAGCTGTGTTTGCCTCTTTAATCAACATCTGATCTGCTACTTACTAACAGATAAACACATTAGTTAGGGTCATGATGTTCTTTCCAATGAAGCTTATATTCCTTAACTTAGGTTAGTTCTCTGTACATTAATATCATACAAACACTTATTATTGGCTTTTTTTAATACCGTATCCCCTCAGACTTGAATTAAATAATAATAACACATATTCAAAGGATAAATGTTATTCATAGATGTGTGTGGAGGAATTATGAAGGTAGCAAAATTTAAAAACAGCCCCAACACACCCTCTAGATGTAGTCCTCAAACATTAGCTACCATCAGAATCATAAATTTCTAGAGGCATCTCATAAATCCCAATTAAGTATGTCTAAGGTGGATTTCAGTAATTTTTATTTCCAGCAATATCCCAGGTGATGCTGCTGGTCTGAGCACCATGCTTTGCATATAACCCTAGATCAGTGTTTCCCAAAACACGGTTTCCAGATCATCTGCACTTAATCACTTTGCATGATTGTAAAAATGCATCTTCCCAAGCCCCACACAAGCCTTGTTAAATAGGAATAATCTATGTGAATGGCTCCTAGAAATCTGCATTGTTACAAGCATCTTGGGTGAATTTTAAGCCCATAAACTTTGAGAACAATTAACCTAAATTCTGAGTTTTCCCAAATCTTAATCTTGCGGTAGTAAATCCAGGGCCTAACAAAATGCCTGGCAAGTAATAGCTACTCAGTAAATGTTTTTATTTAAATGCCTTCTCCTTGTGTGTGTTCTGTTCCCTCCCCACTTAGAGACTTTGTCCCAGCTCTCTGAAGTCTTGTAGCCAGCTCCCTCTCTCTGCTTAAAGCTCAAAAACGAAATACTCACTGCCATTGAGTCAGATCCAACTCATAGCGACCCCTCCTTGGGTCTGCAAGGTGGTATCACCATGGAAGTAGATTCCGAAGAGTGGCTGGTGAATTTGAACCACCAGCCTTCTGGTTAGCAGACAAATGTCTTCGGTACTATGCCACCAATATTTCACATACCACCAAGGTTAACCAGGGTGAATATGTTTCCGTGAAGCATCCAGACTAAGACAGGGTAGGAAGAAGGGCTTTCTCTGGCTGGGAATTCTAGCTTTACTGCTACGTCCATTCAATCAACACTAGAATGCATTATCTTAAAACAGCTTTCTAAATGTAACTTTGGTTATTTCCCCAAGTTGTAATGAATGTTACACAAAGCAGACTAACAAATCAGTCCTGGAAGAAGTGCAGCTGGAATGCTCCTTGGAAGAGAGAATGGCCAGATTTTGTCTCATCTACTTTGGTCATGTTGTCAGAAGGAACCATTCCCTGGAGAAGGATATCACACTTGGTAAAGTGGGGGGTCAACAAAGAAGGGGAAGGCTCTCAATGAGATGGACTGACACAGAGGCTGCAATGATGGGCTCAGGTACAGCAGGATCGTGAGGCTGGCACAGGACCAGGAAGTGTTTCATTCTGTTGTGCACAGGGTCGCTCTGAGTTGGAGATGACACAACAGTACTTAACAACAACAACAAATCTTTCTGAGGATAGGAACCAGGCTCCTTGCTTCTTCCACTTCCAGAATCCCAATATCAATCAATGCCTTGTCACCCCAAATAAAATATTTCACCCCAAAATAAAACATCCATTTCATTTTAACAAGTAGTTTTAAATATTTTCATTATTAAATGAAATTTTAAAAAATTTCACCCTAAAATGAAATATGGATTTCATTTTGTATTTCATTTCATTGGATTGAAAAACTATCTTTTCATTCATTCAATTGGATAATTAAACACCTTTTAGCTGCAGACACTCAGCAAGACTTCAGGCTCTCAATTAACATATATAGAATGAATTAATGAATGAATGAGTGAGTGCTTAGCAACTATTAGTCATCTGTCATTTTCTCAGACTCCCTATCGCAACACACACACTTGTCGGGGGCCTGTCAATATTCACTGGTAGCTGAAGGGGAATAAAACTCTGATAGCAAACTGTTTTCATAGGAAAGGCCAGGGAGCTTATCTCAATGGATATCTATGCAATTCGTATCCTACCTCACCCCAGAGAAAAGAAAGCCACTCTTTTTTGCCCCCTTCCATCTGCTGACAGACACTCTCATATTCCCTGTATTCAATCAATGCTTTATCATATCACACTACATTGTTTTTTCACTATGTGGCAGGGAAATGCTATAATCAGTTTTGTGGAAGGCTCTTCCAAAATCAAGTAGCTGTAGGCAAGATGGGCTGGCAGCATGACTGAGACATTTACAGATGTGGATCTAGCTGTGAGGGAGAAAAAAAGAAATTTAAAGAGACATTGTCAAGTTTCAGAGGCTTATATATTTCATCTTTAGTTTATTAATAAATGGCTTTAAAAGTACCCGGTTAGAGAGAAGGAAGGGCTGCTTATGCACAGGGAGATAGCTCAGGGTGCAGAAGAGTATGAAGGGATGGACACTGGGAGGAGGTAACTATGGGGAGGAAGTGGGAGGGGAGCTGCTGCATTGTAAATTTTGGTCAATGACATGAGACAAAGTATATGTGAACTGCTGTATGAAAAGTGAATTTACTCTGTAAATCTTCACCCAAATCCTAATAAAAAAAAAAATAAATAAATCAGAAAAAGAAAAAAAAAAAAAAAAAGTACCCGGTTAGAGATATGTTCATAAATATTTTAAAGAAAGAACCAAAAATTTGGGCTTTTAGTCTGTGAAATTACTCTCCATATGACAAAGTCAGGAAAGCTTAAGCCCAATTAACAACTATCTTCAAATAAAGGACATAAAGATCAAGTTATCCAACCCCCTCTTATGATTAAGCTGAAGCTCCAAGATATAAGATTTACCAAAACTCATGGGCCTCCTCCAAACAAAACTGCACCTTGCACTAATTGCTAGAATTTTAATATCAAGGACACTTAGAAATCTTATGTTATTTTTAGTTACCATCAGACAATTGACTTTGTCTCGTGGAAATCTCATGCACAACAAAATGACACATTGCCCTGTTCTGCATCATCTTCATCATCTTTGGCATGCTTAAGTCGATTGAGTGCGTCTCCAACTAGGGACTCATCTTCCAGCACTATAATGAACAATGCTCTGTTGTGATCCATAGGGTTTTCATTTACTAAGTTTTAGAATAGCACATCAGTCCTTTCTTCCCCCTCTGTCTTAGTCTGGAAGCTCCACTGAAAGTTGTCCACCATGGGGGACCCTGTTGGTCTTTGAAATATCAGTAGCATAGCTTCAAGTGCTAGAGCAACATGCAAGCCACCACAGGACAACAAACTAGCATAAGGGTAGTGGTAGAGACCTTAGAGAGAGAGTGTATTTTACAGCTGAGAGAAATGGTGTGAGGTAATGATCTCAAAGTCATATTTCTGCATCTCCAGTCTAGCAGCCCTATCTCTTCTCACCTTTTCTCACCATGTCTGGGAAGAGACTCTTCTTTCAATACCAGCCAGCTTAGATTTAAAAAAAGAAAGAAAAAAGCAGTTTATGAAAAGGAAGAAGTTAGGTAGGATATAAAAATTGATTTTTCATGGCAAACTGTGTTAGGCTAGCTCTCCTATATCCCTCATCTTTTTCTTTAAAAGGCAGGCATGATGGCAGTGCCATACTTTTAATGTGTAATTTGGGACAACTAAAAAGTATTTTCATGCCTTGAATTCTCCCTGTCATTTTCCTATCATGGTGTCTGAAGATCTCACCATTATGAGACTGTGCTAAAAAACATGGTGTCTTCAGAAAATGCCAGTACAATGCTGCTGCATCTAAGAAAGCTAACACATGAATCAAATAGCAGTCATGAGTATATTACCAAGAACCTGAAGGAATGGGACATAGAATTGGTGCATAGAAAAGTAGAGTCTGAAGCCTCATGTACTGCCCAGGAAAGGTAACCATAAAGATGGCATAAAGGTGAAACCTAATGAAGCCAGGTTACAAGTCATGGAGAGCAACCAGCTGAGTTGGTAGGGGAACTAAATAATATAAGTGGAGAACCAAACTAAGCTACCTACTTCATAATTTGAACTGTGATTGACTTTGGATGGTCCCCAAGAAAAACACAGGCTAACAGAACCTTAATGACTCATTCAGCAGGTATTGATTACACACCTACTTTATGCTAAATTCTGTAATGGATACAGAAGGTAACTTAAGGTATTTGTGTTTTTTTCCATACCTACTAAAAACTGAACTCCCCACCATCAAGTCAATACCTATTCATAGGGACCCTACAGGTCAAAGTAGAACTGTCACATAAAGTTTCCAAGGTGGTAAATCTTTATGGAAGCAGACTGCCTCATCTTTCTTCCACAGAGCAGCTGATGGGTTCAAACTGCCAGTCTTTTGCTTAGCAGCCAAAGCTTTAATCACTGTGCCACTAGAGTTCCCATTTCTTTCTATAAAGAGATGGCAAATGAGTAAAGACACAAGATTGACAGAAACCTTACAAAACAATACAATGACTATTTACTGAACCCTGATATGACCAAGGCTATGAGTTAGGTACATGGGGGGTCTTGATGTCCTCACAGCCTTACAGAGAAGATGATGTAGGTACACAAATAACTCTAGCACAAGGGGTGTGAGACAAGGGGCAGGGAGGAAGTAAAAGCAAAACCTAAGCCATACATGGAAAGCTGTTATTTTCAGCTACAGAAAGTCTTCATTGTGAATGTGACACTGAATCTAAACTTGAAGAAAAGGAAGATCTCAATAGCTGAGATCAGGGATGGTGAAATATAGAAGAACACAAAACCAGATACAGACGTATGGTTGCAGAACTGTGAGCAATCGATTGACTGGGATGAAGAAAAGAAGGTGGATTTGTGCATAGTGCCTAAGGCACTTGACTGCTCACCAGAAGGCTGGCGGTTCAAACCCACCAGCCACTCCTCGGAAGGAAGGTTGGGCAATCCTACTTCCGTAGTGATACTGCCTTGGAAACCCAAGGAGGGGTCGCTATGAGTCGGGGCCGACTCAACGGCAAACAACAACAACAACAACTACCCAACAGCTTTGGTGGTCTTGTCCTTTTTGTACATTACAGCCACCAGGGAATGTTGTTAGGGAATGAAATGCAGCTCCATGATCAGTTGGTAACTGGACCATTTGATTCATAAGATTTCAGTTGACTGATTTTCTGAAGCAGATTGCCAGGTCTTTCTTTCTAG
The DNA here is from genome assembly GCF_000298275.1 of Orycteropus afer afer. Classification (NCBI taxonomy): domain Eukaryota; kingdom Metazoa; phylum Chordata; class Mammalia; order Tubulidentata; family Orycteropodidae; genus Orycteropus; species Orycteropus afer. The sequence continues at coordinate 4,556,505 of NW_006921748.1, forward strand.
TTTATCTTAGACTGGAACTACACTGAAACATGTTCAGCATCAATAGCAACACACTGACAGCATCATAACAAATCCACTGACAGGTGTGTGGTAGCTATGCATGAGCTGCATTGGCCAGGAATCAAACCCCTGTCTTCTGCATGAAGGGTGAAAATTCCACCACTGAAACACCAAGTATCAAAAGAATTAGACCTAACTGTAAGGCATAGCTTCATCACTTAACTTGTAAATGCCTTGAGGAAATCACATAACCTCCCTTAGCCCATTTCCTCATCTGTAAAATGGGGACAATTTTAATGCTTGCTTGATAGGGTAATGAGAATCACATAAAGTAAAGTTCACACACGAGACATATACACAAAGCCTAGACAGAGCTACACAAATATTAGTTTCATGACTGTTATGGAAATTGCCCAGTCTGCTTTGTGGAAGCCATCCAACACCAGTGCAAGACATAGAATTAAATTAGTTTTGTCCTGAAAAGACTTTTTCTCAGAAGAGAAAGTGAAGATCTACCTAAAACCAGAAATCAGAAGCCATACATCTGTAGGGTGCATCCAGTTCTTGACATAGACACCTTCAGTGCACACTGGGGAGAATGGATCACCCTGACCCTTCTGAAAGCCAGAATTCAACAGTGTTTAGATGACAAAATGCTGAAAATGCTTTCAGACACAATAGCTAAGAAATATTTTTATATATTTTTGATTGGTTAGAACTCCCTCATATGTCAAAACACTAATAATATTCAATCTATTTCAACAGACCCAATATATTTATTAATACAGCACAAAGACAATTCAGATGATATTTTCCTTTATGCATGTTTCAAGAACCTCATATGAAGCTCTGAAGAGTCTTAAGAGACCTCAGGTTGCTCAGTGACCACTTTTGGTTAAGTAAAACATAGACTGACTGGTAATAACTGTGGAGATTTCAGACTTATTATAAGGATATTCCAAAGGACTCAGCTTTAGAAAATTTCTATTTTCTTAATTAGCCTCTTCTTCCCTCTTCTTAAAAAGTACCTTTATCTACAGCCTTCCCATATGTTGTTAGAACCAAAGAAAGGCCAGGCTTACTGTCAAGGCCAGCTTCCCAAGAGCATGACCTGTGCAGTTGTACAACAGGTCCACGTTCAGAAAAAGCACCATGCTTAGTTTATGATGGCACAAGATAACTACATTGTTATTCTTAGTAATTTTATCTCTGAACTTATATTTTATAAGTGATGACAAATGCAAAATGGAGCATGCAAGTAAGCACAGGTGATATGCAGAAGGGAGAAAAAAATAGCCTTATATTTTAGTACTTTTCAATAACACTTTTTGGCCTGAGTGTGCCAAAGGCTGTATTTGCAAAACAGCTGTCTACAGACAGGATGCATGGACAACCTGGCTGACCTTGCAAGTATCATTTTTCCATCTCCCAATGGACCTTGTTCCTGAGGCCTTGGTTTGCCTCCAGCCAATTCCACCAGAGCTATAATAATTTGCCACACTTTGACCCAGGCTGTATCTTTTTCTATTACACAACTATAACACTATGTCTACATTTTTTTAGAACTATAGTAGAGAGTGATATACACGGGCTTTGTTATTAGTCTTTGAGTTTTCAGGATGTTGTTAATTTTCTGTTTCAGTCAATGATGAAGAAATAGTCTCTAACAAACTCAATCTGACCAGATTTCCAAAAAACAGAAGACAAAAAGATTAATAATAGCAACTTACTCAGAAGTGCAAAGCAAAATAATAAAAGTTAAGATTAAAATTCCAAAATGCCAAGTTGGCTTTATTTTGATTGCTGCTTATTTAATTCCTTTCATGGGAATATATTTAATTTCTCTTCTATTTTCAGTACTTGAACACATTCTGATTTGTTTTAAATGGATGCAGAGACACACATATGCACATACACATCTAATTGTCAGCAAACACATTTGTTAAATTCAGCCTATAGGTATTAATATACTATTTAGAAGAAACTCAGACAATATATAAAAGCTTCAGGGAAAAGTTTCTTTGCATAACAAAAGAGTTAATGCATCAAGCCATGGTTTGTTAATGGCATTCAATTAACACATAACTGTTGTTAGTTGATTAAAAATTAACTGTGAATAACCATTTAACATTTAGCACTTACAAATGTTCCTTGATTTATTAAAAGTGTGGGAGCTAAGGAGTCTGGGGATAAGCTAGAAATATTTGGTTAGGTTTTTAATGGAAATTTTAGACACATTGTGAAATATTTCTTTCTGGTAAGTATGTAATTGTAAATCAATCTTCATGTTTTAACCACTCATGAAGAATTTTGCAGACCTCCTATTTCAAAAGCACTTGAGAAATAAATATCTGCCAGGGAGAGAAATCCCATCAGTTTTCTTGCTGTTCCTATACAGATGGTAGACCATACTATGAAATTTGCTGTTCTTCGATTGCTCCATTCTGCACACGCCCCAAGGAATCTCAGAGTTATAGAAACCAGAGATGTAATAGACTAAATAGGTCATCTATTCCAATAGAAATTTTACCAGATTTATACAAGACTCATTTGAATTTACAATACAACTTACTTCCAAGGGGGTCCAAATGATGAACAGAAAACTGGCATTTTATCAACTACCCTAACATCATATTTATCTTCTATTATTAATCATGTTTTACTCTTATGAAGATGATACACCATCAGAATGTGCACACAAATGTGCCTTTCCAACAAAAGGATTTGATAATAAATGATCTATTTCCAGGCTCTCATCTGCATGCTCAACCCCATCCTCAAGCCAATGACTATATTTTCAGGACAGTTGCCTGGAGTTTCTGGTACATTCTATGACCCTAGAAGAAAGTATAGATAAGTGGCTTTTGTGGGTGATATTTGATAGTTTGGTCTCTTTAAAAGCATGCCCTAACCAACCAAAATAACTAGCTATAGATATATTACATGATCACTCCAAAATAATTTCAACATGTTTTCACACAATTATTAAGTGTATGGGTTAGTCAGGGAAACAAAAGAATTTTAGAGGCAATCTCAAGTCTTGAAAGTTTGCACTTTTGAATAGAAGAAAAATCATTAGAAACATGTGAGTATTATACTATTAGATATTGTGGATGTCCTCTGTTTTTGCCTGCCTTCCTTCATTCTGTGTCTATAGAGAACATTCTCTCTGTGGTTAAGATGGCACTTACCCCACAGTACCCAATATCCCTGGCCACGAAATGATCACTGGCCAGTAAGATGGAGGAAGAGGTAGATAAGCCACATGGACCTTCTTCAACAAAGAAAAGAGAAACCAATTGAAAGAGATAAAGAAGATAATCCTGGAGCCTTGAGTTTTGAAAGGAAGTATACAGAAGTAGATTAGGCACCAACTAGTGGAAAAACCTGAACAAAACAAGGACCTAAGAATAGGCTCTGTTTGTCAAGGACTGCAGGGACATATGGGAGGCTAACAACAGGAAAGAAGATAGGTGGTGAGTGTATAAGTGCTGCCAACTAGCAAATAGAGGAACACAGCACAGTACCCTGCTTACGTGGATAACACACAAACAAAACAAAGAAAATGAAAATCATGGGCAAGTTGCTCCAACATACAAACACCAATTAAATATAAACACAAAAATGTCACAATGCCTTGGAGACAACAGAGAATTCACAGTGCACATAAAGAAGCAAGATAAAGCAGGAGAAACTAGGGACCAGGGTACAGACCCAAAACATATTCCTGAAGAAGATGCAGCATTGGAACTCTCTGATAAGGAATTCAAAAGATTTATATTTAGGTATCTTCAATGAAATGAGAGACAGATCAAGGAAAACACTGAGAAAATTGAGGAAGACACAGAGAAAATGAAAGAACAATGTTGAAAGATGATACAAGAACAAAATGACAAAATAAATGAAAAATTAGAAATGATACAAAATCTACAGACAGAAATCCAGAAGAGTAATACTAAATTTTCAGAAATAGATAAGACATTGAATGGGCAAAGGAGTAGAATTGAATCCATGGAAAACAGAATTAGTGAGATTGAAGGCAAATACCTCAATACTTCTTTGGAAAGGAATCAATCAGAAAAAAGATTAATGCAAAATGAAGAAAGGTTAATTTTCATGTGTTGTTGTTGTTATGTGCCGTCGAGTCGGGCCCAACTCATAGTGACCCCTCCTTGGGTTTCCAAGGCAGTATCACTACGGAAGTAGATTCCTTCCAAGGAGTGGCTGGTGGATTTAAAGCATCAGTTTTCTGGTTAGCAGTCAAGTGCCTTAGGCACTAAGCTACCAGAGCTCTCATGTGGAATACCATCAAAAGGAATAACCTACATGTCATTGGAATTCTAGAACAGGAAGAGACAAATAAAATCACAGAAAAAATTGTCAAAGATTTGTTGGAAGAGAATTTCCCTGGTACAATGAAAGATAAGAATATATCCATTCAAGAAGTCCAATGGAGAGGAGATTCAAAATGGAGTCTCACCAGTGAGCAGCACGCTTTTACCCTCTGGCATCTTGGAAAACTAGACACAACAGTTTGAATTAGGAACTTGGTTGCTCTGAACAGCTCACTGAATCAGAGTGCATCAAACACAGAAGAGCAGAATTAGAGAAAAGGCACAGAGAGAATATTTAGGAAAATATATTCTACTGGCAGAGAATGGACAGGCACCCGAGAGAGGCATTGGAAACCTTTCTGGAGCAGTCATTGCATGTCAGGCAAGAATGGCTGCCTGAGATCCCCGAGCCAGGAGGGAGGATGCCTTATAACAGCATACCAGTGACCACTCTAATATTCCAGTGGGCAGCAGCAGAGACCTGCCTCCAGCAGCTGATTTTGATTTTTTTGGAGGTAATTTGGGTCTTCTAGGTGCTGGTGGGCACAGCCAACTCTGCTGAAATTCGGAGGAGAACTTACTGTTGTGACAGGAAGGCTAGCTCCCTCCCTTCCCAGCGGGTCAGAGAGTGGGCTGGAGTCAGACTGGGATACATCATGCTTTTCTCTGTCACAGAGATTGGGACCGCAGATCACTAGCAGCTACTCCCCAGCCCAAACACAGCTAAAACTGCATGCATCTTTGGTGCCGCAGCTGGGCGATATCACAGACGGGCTCCAAAGCCGGCCATCAGTGGTCTGGTAGGATTCCGTCAGTACCACAGGGGGACAGAACAGGGAGAGTGAAGAAACGGCAGTCCCGGGAATTTTGCCTTGGAGCCGTTCTTTGGCGCTGTGGGGCCACGGAAGTGGGGTCTTTGAGTGTGCATGAAATTGGCAGAAATTTGTGACATCCTAACAGTAGTAAACTTTTCTGAGGTTGAGCAGCAGTCTTGCAGATAAATACGTCAACAATAGTAGCCTGCTTAGGTACTCCCCCGACTCCAACACACCTGAAACTGCGTGCATCTTTGGCACTGCAGGTGGGCAGTATCACAGACAAACTCCAGAAATGGCCATTAGCAGTCTGGTGGGATTTCTTCAGCACCACGGGCAGACGGGGCACAGAGAACAAAGAAACTGCAGCTGAGCGCGGTCCCACGAATTTTGCCTTGGAGCCGTGCTTTGGTGCTGTGGGGCTGCGAAGGCAGGATCTATGAGTGTGCCTGAAATTGGCAGAAATTTGCAATGCTCCAACAATAGGAATTTTTCCTGACATCGACCAGTCTTGCAAATAAATACGTCATCAATAATAGCCTGTGCAAAGCCCTAGAAACTGACCCTAGCAACACCAAGCTTTCTTTCTTCGGCTCCCACCTTCTCTGCCAATATCTTTACTCATTCAATAGGAGAAAACATATTCAGCCAATTACCATAAAACCTCCCACTTCAAACTCTAAACTCTCTTTATGAAAAAACAGAAACACTTATCCACACTACACACAGTGACTCCACCATCACAAAGAAAACAGCAGAGCGACCCAACACACTTTAATCAGTAATAAAATAAAATACATCAGCTTCACCTTTTCAAAATATTAAACCATAAAACCAAGACAAAACAAATCAACATGTAACCAGCAGATAGTGACAACCTAAAGAGACAGTGCTTTACCAGATTCCAAGGGCTTAAAAAGAGGTTCTGCTTTCCAGTAACCCCAACAACTCTCTGGATGTGCACTGCACGACTGAAAAGGTCCTAGTTTACACCTTCCTTTTTTTTTTCTCCCCCTCTCTAGTGGTTAACCCCATCCATTGTTGGTTTTGGTTGCTGTTTTATTTTTTGTTTTTGTTTTTGTTCTGTTTTGTTCTGTTTTGTTTTATTTTGTCTTTGCTTTTTTACTTTTTTCTTTTGTAGTGTTGGTTTGTTTCTTTGTGTGTTTTCTTTATTCATTATTCTCCTTCTCTACCTTTTTCCTCTCAGTGACCTATCCCCACATATTGCAGATCTATCTGTTTTCT